>NW_028318314.1:775000-1075000 GCF_062004578.1 Staurois parvus
TAAGAATATATTTGTGAGATAACAATAAGTGTTCCTTGCTATGCAAGAACACTTAACTAGACAATCTACAATTTCTGGGGAAATTGTGTAAAGTGTTCTTGCCGCAACCTTTACCAAATGATTGATGAAATGTAAGCAGTGCACATTGCAAGCCTGATAGTGAGAAATGCATTTCAGCTTGTATTTTGAAGCTCACAGTCCAGCCTGGTGAGTCATCTGCCTCTTGAGTGACCTTTGGTTGCTGCACCTGGAGAGGGCGGAGTAGGCTCACTGTGCTGAGACAGCTGGGTTGCTATGACAACTCACTCTGAGAGGAATGTCAGCATGCCTGTTCTAAACAGGCTTTTTAAACTTGCCAAGTTCAATTGCGTGCTAAAATTAGTATTAATTAAATATTAAAGAAAAGAAACATAGTGTCTTATCCAGGATATCAATTATTTATTTTTTTTTTTATTTTTATTTTTTTTTATTTTAATTTTATTTTAATTTTAATTTTTATTATTTTATTTTATTTTTAATTTTATTTTTATTTTATTTTAATTTTATATTTATTTTTATTTTAATTTTATATTTATTTTTATTTTAATTTTAATTTTATTTTAATTTTATTTTTATTTTAATTTTATGTTAATTTTAATTTTATTTTTATTTTTATTTTTATTTTAATTTTATGTTAATTTAATTTTATTTTAATTTTTATTTTAATTTTATTTTTATTTTAATTTTATGTTAATTTTATTTTGATTTTAATTTTTTTTTAATTTTTATTTTATTTTTATTTTAATTTTTATTTTTATTTTATTTTTAATTTTATTTTAATTTTAATTTTATTTTTTTTTTATTTTAATTAAATTTTTATTTTATTTTTTTTTTTTATCCAGACTGAATAATAATACCATCTCATTTATACAGAAGGAACTGTCATTCCCACTGCAAATATTTTTTATTTATTTTAATTTTTATTTAATTTTAATTTTATTTTAATTTTATTTTTATTTTAATTTTATGTTAATTTTAATTTTATTTTTATTTTTAATTTTATTTTTATTTTTAATTTTATTTTAATTTTTAATTTTATTTTTATTTTAATTTTATTTTATTTTTATTTTTATCCAGACTGAATAATAACACCATCTCATTTATACAGAAGGAACTGTCATTCCCACTGCAAATATTTTTTATTTTTTATTTATATTTTTCATTCATAGTTTTTGTTTTTTCACATTGATAAATTAATTTATTTTATATATTTACACAAATCATATATTTAAGTATAATTAATTGATGTAATTATTTGATTATCGGTGGTACACTTATGAATTCATTATATCACATAAGGTAGAATATATTGGAGCGCGGTACACTACTGGCATTCGTGAACATTTTTAGTGACAGCAGGGTTAGCTGAACGTTTTGATATAAGATATGTGTAGGTGGGCTTGAAAATGGCAGAGTGATGGCAGTTTACAAATCATGTTCTGATTTTTCTGATTTTTCCTTTGCACACTCTAGCTGTGCTGTGCTGCTCAATGCATTCCTATGGGAAAATTTCGCCGCAAAAACCGCGATATTTCTTGAACGATTCGGCGAAACGTTCTACAAAGTAATAGCAATCCGATCGGGATCAATGCGCACGTTTTGATATATTACTTGTCTTTGTAGTGTAAAAACTGTGGGAGGAGTTAGCGTGGCAAATATGGCTATAATAAGAATAAGAATTAGATTTCAAATATGGCAGAGAAGAGCGGTTAAAAACAAACTGCTTCAAATTGCTTACTTCACTGGTGTCTTCACAATTTCTGTGGAAATTGTGTGGTGTTCTGGCCTCCACACACTGGAGTGGGCAGGTTAGCTTTTGTCTCTCTGCTTCCTGCTCACACAGCTGGGTTCCTATGGCAACTCCCTCCACACCAAGGGCAGAGTCATGGTTATAAACAAACTGCTCCAAGTTGCTGACATCACTGGCGATTGCCATCTTCAAACGGTTGTAGTTTTAAAAGTATAAATGCTACCGTGAAAAGGCTTATATTGTGACAATCACAAGAAACAGACCTAAATTTTGATATATAGTATGTCTCTGCAATATTAAAAATGAAGGCACAGTCGCAGTTTAAAAACGTCCCTTAAAATTTCTTGTGTCTAAAGTGGAGTTTCAATGAAAGTCAATGGGAGGAGTGAGGTGCAAACACATGGTCATATTCTGAAAACTATCAGGAGTATGTCCTAGCCGTGAACATTTTTAGTGACAGCAGGGTTAGCTGAACGTTTTGATATAAGATATGTGTAGGTGGGCTTGAAAATGACATAGTTATGGCAGTTTACAAATCATGTTCTGATTTTTCCTTTCACACTGCAGCTTTCTCACTCTAATGTGACTCAGCTGCCCTCTGAGTGACCTTTGCTTGCACCTGTTACCTCAGTCAGTCACAGGTGTGTGAGGAGCTGTGCTCTAAACAGGCTGTTTAAACTTGCCAAATTCACTGGCGATTGCCATCTTCAAACGCTTGTAGTTTTAAAAGTATAAATGCTACCGTGAAAAGGTTTATATTGTGACAATCACAAGAAAAAGACCTACAGTTTGATGTATAGTATGTCTCTGAAAGATAACAAATGAAGGCACAGTCGCAGTTTAAAAATGTCCCTTAAAATGTCTGGTGTCTAGAGTGGAGTTTCAATGAAAGTCAATGGGAGGGGTGATGTGCAAACAAATGGTCATATTCTGAAAACTATCAGGAGTATGTCCTAGCCGTGAACATTTTTAGTGACAGCAGGGTTAGCTGAACGTTTTGATATAAGATATGTGTAGGTGGGCTTGAAAATGGCAGAGTGATGGCAGTTTACAAATCATGTTCTGATTTTTCCTTTGCACACTCTAGCTGTGCACTGCTGCCACTCTACATGCACCATTCATTCCTATGGGAAAATTTCGCCACAAAAACCGCGATATTTCTTGAACGATTTGGCGAAACGTTCCACAAAGTAATAGCAATCCGATCGGGAACAATCCGCACGTTTTGATATATTACTTGTCTTTGTAGTGTAAAAACTGTGGGAGGAGTTAGCGTGGCAAATTTGGCTATAATAATAAGAATAAAAATAAGAATAAGAATAAGAATATATTTGTGAGATAACAATAAGTGTTCCTTGCTATGCAAGAACACTTAATAAGAATATATTTGTGAGATAACAATAAGTGTTCCTTGCTATGCAAGAACACTTAACTAGACAATCTACAATTTCTGGGGAAATTGTGTAAAGTGTTCTTGCCGCAACCTTTACCAAATGATTGATGAAATGTAAGCAGTGCACATTGCAAGCCTTATAGTGAGAAATGCATTTCAGCTTGTATTTTGAAGCTCACAGTCCAGCCTCGTGAGTCATCTGCCTCTTGAGTGACCTTTGGTTGCTGCACCTGGAGAGGGCGGAGTAGGCTAACTGTGCTGAGACAGCTGGGTTGCTATGACAACTCACTCTGAGAGGAATGTCAGCATGCCTGTTCTAAACAGGCTTTTTAAACTTGCCAAGTTCAATTGCGTGCTAAAATTAGTATTAATTAAATATTAAAGAAAAGAAACATAGTGTCTTATCCGGGATATCAATTATTTATTTTTATTTTTATTTTAATTTTTTTTTTTATTTTAATTTTAATTTTTATTTTATTTTATTTTTAATTTTATTTTTATTTTTATTTTATGTTAATTTTAATTTTATTTTTATTTTATTTTAATTTTATTTTTATTTTAATTTTATGTTAATTTTAATTTTATTTTAATTTTAATTTAATTTTATTTTTAATTTAATTTTTATTTTTATTTTAATTTTATGTTAATTTTAATTTTATTTTTATTTTTTTTTAAATTTTATTTTTATGTTAATTTTATTTTTATTTTAATTTTTTTTTTAATTTAATTTTATTTTTATTTTAATTTTTATTTTTATTTTATTTTTAATTTTATTTTAATTTTAATTTAATTTTAATTTAATTTTTATTTTTATCCAGACTGAATAATAATACCATCTCATTTATACAGAAGGAACTGTCATTCCCACTGCAAATATTTTTTATTTATTTTAATTTTAATTTTAATTTTATTTTTATTTTAATTTTATTTTATTTTATTTTTTTAATTTTAATTTTATTTTATTTTTATCCAGACTGAATAATAACACCATCTCATTTATACAGAAGGAACTGTCATTCCCACTGCAAATATTTTTTATTTTTTATTTATATTTTTCATTCATAGTTTTTGTTTTTTCACATTGATAAATTAATTTATTTTATATATTTACACAAATCATATATTTAAGTATAATTAATTGATGTAATTATTTGATTATCGGTGGTACACTTATGAATTCATTATATCACATAAGGTAGAATATATTGGAGCGCGGTACACTACTGGCATTCGTGAACATTTTTAGTGACAGCAGGGTTAGCTGAACGTTTTGATATAAGATATGTGTAGGTGGGCTTGAAAATGAAAGAGTGATGGCAGTTTACAAATTATGTTCTGATTTTTCCTTCCACACTGCAGCTTTCTCACTTCTCACTCTAATGTGACTCAGCTGCCCCCTGAGTGACCTTTGGTGCACCTGTTGCCTCAGTCAGTCACAGGTGTGTGACAAGCTCTGCTCTAAACACAGTGCTCAAACTTGCCAAATTCACTGGCGATTGCCATCTTCAAACGCTTGTAGTTTTAAAAGTATAAATGCTACCGTGAAAAGGTTTATACTGTGACAATCACAAGAAACAGACCTAAATTTTGATGTATAGTATGTCTCTGCAATATTAAAAATGAAGGCACAGTCGCAGTTTAAAAACGTCCCTTAACATTTCAGGTGGCTGTGAGTGAAGTTTCAATGAAAGTCAATGGGAGGGGTTATTTGCAAACAAATGGTCATATTCTGAAAACTATCAGGAGTATGTCCTAGCCGTGAACATTTTTAGTGACAGCAGGGTTAGCTGAACGTTTTGATATAAGATATGTGTAGGTGGGCTTGAAAATGACATAGTTATGGCAGTTTACAAATCATGTTCTGATTTTTCCTTTCACACTGTAGCTTTCTCACTCTAATGTGACTCAGCTGCCCCCTGAGTGACCTTTGCTTGCACCTGTTACCTCAGTCAGTCACAGGTGTGTGACAGCTCTGCTCTAAACAGGCTATTTAAACTTGCCAAGTTCACTGGCGATTGCCATTTTCAAACGCTTGTAGTTTTAAAAGTATAAATGCTACCGTGAAAAGGTTTATACTGTGACAATCACAAGAAACAGACCTAAATTTTGATGTATAGTATGTCTCTGAAAGATAAAAAATGAAGGCACAGTCGCAGTTTAAAAACGTCCCTTAAAATGTCTTGTGTCTAAAGTGGAGTTTCAATGAAAGTCAATGGGAGGGATGAGGTCCAAACAAATGGTCATATTCTGAAAACTATCAGGAATATGTGGGAGGAGTTAGCGTGGCAAATATGGCTATAATAAGAAACGGAATAAGAATAAGAATATATATGTGAGATAACAATAAGTGTTCCTTGCTATGCAAGAACACTTAATAAGAATAAGAATATATATGTGAGATAACAATAAGTGTTCCTTGCTATGCAAGAACACTTAATAAGAACTAGAAAATCTACAATTTCTGGTGAAATTGTGTAAAGTGTTCTTGCCTCCACCAGTAGTCTACAATTGGAGTGGGCGGAGTAACTGGGTGGAGTGGGCGGAGTAACTGGGTGGAGTGGGCGGAATAACTGGGTGGAGTGGGCGGAGTAACTGTTGTGTTGTTGGAGTGTCTGGAGTAAGTGTAAAAAGGTTGGACTGGGTAGAGTAACTTTATGGAGTGTTTGGAGTGAGTAAAGATAGTAAACATTACATTACCCATTGATTGATCAAATTTAAAAAGTGCACATGACAAGCTTGATAGAGTGAGTAATGCATTTCAACTTTTAATTATTTATATAGCAAATTCAATTGCAATTTTGTTGCCCAAAGTGCTTCACAGTTACATTAAAACATACGTTTATAAAAACATTAACAGCATTATCAAGTCTAGCAGATGAAGGTATGACCACATGCATTTGGGGGGTCTCAGCATCTTGACGTAGAATGGAGGTGAAGGTGTGCTATCTGTTTTGTCTTGGAAATTTGCTTTTAACAAATTTCTCCTTACCGTGAGTACTCGCAGTTGGATGCACAAAAATCCCCCATAAAGCTGTGCGAATCTCGCTTACCACGGCTGCAGCTAAACTACACGATTCCTGCCCATCCAACTGGGTTAGCTCTGTTGAGATGTGGGGAATGGAGCTCCGTTACCCAAGAATGATCAGGCGACACTCTCAGGTTGCTGTTCGAATGCACCAAGAGAAGGGTCCAACTCCAGCCTCAGATTTTTATTTACAAGCAGACACACGCCCCCCCACATGAATAAGGTCAATCCCCTCCCACAGAACAATGCAATGGGGAGTGCCTATACACAGGATGTACATTTCGATTGGAGCATAGCCTTTCCTATTATCTATCACTGGTCCTCCCTTATGAGCCCTCTGAGGTCAGCAGACTTCCTCCCCTTCCCCCCATGAGCCCTCTATGGAGAGCATACTTCCTGTCCTACTAGCTCCTATTGGTATGTACATTCTCTGTACAAGCATTCCCTAGAAACACCAGTCTGTACCTGGATGGGCCCGATACGATCTTTATTAAAACACATCCATCCAGATACAGTTTCAGGTCGGTAATGGGTTGTAAGATATACATGAGCCTACACGCGGAGTTCACACCGCTTGGCGCCTTGCGTTATGAAGTCCATGTGGTACTATGCTGCTGATATGTGGATACAGGCCCGCGGCCTACCGCCGGCGGCATTCGCATCGAATGCCGTGGTGGTATACACGCCGGTCTATAAGCGCAGATCTGCCATCTCATCCATTACCGAGCTGAGTACTGTAATACATACATTGTACATGCGCACGGCCCAATTGCAGCCTTCAGAGCTTTAATTAAGCCACACGAGACACATATGAATAACACTCATATATGACACATTTAAAGTTCAACCTGTAAATACAAAATTTCCATGACATTCCCTCCTGTTTTATCATATTCTCCTCGTGTTCCTTCTTGATCTTCTTCAGCTTGATGGGTGTAGTCTCAAAACCTCAAAGAGTTGGTCTTAGACCAGAGTTCCTGTAGTTGTCCCTGAGAATAAAGCTCCACGGGGTACCTGAAACAACAAGACCCGACGCAGACTCGACGCAAACAGTCTTGATTGAAGCGATGATCCTCAAGAGCGTTGGAACCTTCACTACAGGAAGGCTCTTGCAAAAACCACAAACAGACTTGTGGTATGAATAAGGCTTGTGATCCCACGGTGGTCTGGGGAGATCCAGCAGCAGATTCTCAAATTGCCCCTGCAGACGGGGCCACACAAGGCTGGTCTCGACCCAGACAGTTTTCCAAATCGCAGACACAAACCATGATGAGGCTTGAAGCTTGCTTGGAGGTCTTGGAGAATGTGGTCTTCAGGGAGATAAATTAGAGGGAAGCCAGGACGTAATCTGCAGAGAAGGTGGTTGGTTGGTGAGGCCTTCCTCCGATCAGTGGTTGGAGTGGGATCCCAGGAGCAGGCATGGAGATGTGGTCGTCTGCCCGAGCTTGGTTTACACGGTCGATGAGGCAACAGGAACATCTCACCGCGGCATATAAAAGGCAGAGGAAAAAGAGAAGCATCAGGACATACACTCCCACTTCCTTCAACCAAAATCCGATGGAGAACAGGAAATCTCCCAATCCTCCCAAACCCTTGAATGGATTCCAACCCTCACTAGCTATAGCTCTAGCTTTTCCCTGTAGTTCACTAACTTTGTCCATATGGGCCTGGACCTTGTCCTCCCTCACAGGTGATAGTCCCAACAAACTTGTTACCTGTGCCAAAGCTGATGTTAAACCACACCTGAGTGCTGCCTAGCTGTCCAGTTACCCATAATGGACTGACAAGGGCCCTACAGGAGCTAGAGCTAATGTTGGTACTGAAACTGGTGTTACCTGCTAAAAATGTGTCATTAAGTTCTACCGACAAATGTCTACGTGGGGGCTGACCAGGGGTCCCTTGCTTTTTCATGCCAACACGGATGTCATATAGGGCATGAACAGCGGCCATTGCGGACATGTGATGACTGGGTGGGGGCTTAGAGCATACCCAACAGTTGGTTTTGTTGGCGGTTCTGGCTAAACGCAGATGCATTTTAAATAAAAGGTTGGGGTATCTGCCGTCTTTTCCTCCGTTCACACACATGTAAGACATACAAACAAAAAGAAAAAGGAAAATGACACCCCTCATTCTCTGGTGTAGCTGTAAAGCTTCTTGCAGTGGCTTGCGTGCACCCAGTTGTCTCGTCCCTCGAGCTTGAGTGAGGTAGGTGTCGTCAGCTGGACTTGGTATGGTCCGGTGATCCGTGGCTCGAGTCCGGTTCTTTGATGTTTCTTTAGGACGACCCAATCACCTAGCTCAATAGAAAGAACACCTGTTAATGCATTTGGATCCGGGAGCGATTTACGAACCCGGTGGTGTATCTTCTGCAGCTCCCATTGCAGAGATTGCACGTAACCTGTAAGCTGTGAATGCGAAGATGACAACTGTTGAGGAAAGTACAACCCTGTTTTGGGAGGTCCCCCAAACAACACCTCGCAGGGTGACAGCCAAGGGGCATTATAGATGGAATAGAGGGCAATGGGGAGACACTCAGGCCAAGGTTTTTGGGTATTGGCTATGATTTGGAGATCCTGTTTTTAAGGATTCCGTTGAGACGTTCAACCTTACCGCTACTCTCGGGGTGATACGGGGTGTGTAGCCCATGGTTGATGTGAAGGGCTTTACATACCTCTGTAAAGATCTGCTCAGTGAAGTGTGACCCCCCTATCGGACTCGATGGTTTCAGGTAGACCACAGCGGCACACAACCTCAGACAGGATTTTCTTCGCCATGGTACATGTAACGGGCCACGCAACTCACATGCCCTGGCCAGTGCCCACAGCTCAGCTTCCTGAGCTGACATATGTGCTTTCAAAGAGCAACCAGTGTGTGGCTTACCGTCTTGGGTGTAGTACCTGGACCCATCGACAAAAAGATTTTTCGCTTCCGGTAGTGGCATTTCCTTCACCGGGCTGATCGCCGCTGACTCCAGTTCCACCAAAGAAATGCAGTTGTGTCCTTTGGAAGAGAGGTTAGTAGTGGACAAAGAAGACATGTTAGCAGAAGAGGTGTTAGTGCTGAATTTTGCAACCCAACTAACAACACTGTCATTGCTGTCCTCCCCCCCCTTCTCATCTTCCAATACAGGAAGAAGAGAAGCTGGGTTAAGAATAGTGCATCGTTTGATATTGAGGTTAGTAGGGGTTAGGAGGGCTTTCCCCTGAGAGGGGTACCTTGCCTTGGATGTCCTGTTTTTACAAGACCATTCTTGCTGCACTGGTGTCGGTGAGGCAAGGGAGGGGATGTTTTAATTCCTCTAGAAAAAGATGGACCGGGGCCGACACCGATTTGTCAACTTCCTATGAGGATTCATAGGAGTTACTTACCATGGTGGTCACAGGGGCGGAGGACTCATCAGGAATGAACTGCCACCGACCTTTAGGTAATTAGGGACAGCTCCTCCTTATGTGCCCCGTTTGGTGGCACTGGAAGCACCTAGGTGGGGGCCTATCCTTCCTGTGACCCAGATCCCTTGGTTTTTCATGTGGGGTCTGGGACATAAGAACTTTGGCCTTGTCCTGTTTTCTCCTATCCATTTCCTTCTCTATTGCCGCAAGAGTGGAAAGGATAGCAGGGATAGACATCTCATTATATTCGGGTCGGGCTAGAACCAGCCTTTCCCGAATTTTGGTATCGATGCCTTCCAAAAATTTGGCCCACAACAGAATGTGCGTCGCGGTCACCTTTACCCCTTCAGTTGGAGCATCAGGTCCACCTTCCAGATCCGCATCCAGTGCTGTCTGCTTGAGACGGCGCCAGAAGCAGGCGCTTTCCTTATTAGGACCCTGGGTGAGTTTCATCATGTCCGTAGTAGAGGTAGCACCATACATTTCTGGAAGCTTTGCCTTTAGCTGTGCACAAAACTCTTTGCCCCCTGAAGTCATCTCCTCATGAGTGGTTATAGAGCACCCTGCAATAACCGGGTGTCTATTCCCCTTAATTCGCAGATAGTCTGCAAATCGGTTGTTGAGAAGACTTCGTAGTTGGAAACAGAAGGAGCTGGGGTGAAGCAGGGAGAAGGGAGAGGTAGAGGCAGAGGCTGAGGCATAGATATAGAAGACACGAAAGGAACGCCAAGAGTGATGTCACTAGCAGAAGAGACAGGTGCAGTTATACTTATCTCAGCCACTGTTGGTTGTTTGGGAACCCCAGCAGACCCTGATCCTGCCTGCCTTAGTAGAGTCAGCCCTGAAAGAGCTTCCTCCACCTCTGACACTGGATCCTCCTGTTTTATTCCCTCTGGAGGCCAGGTATACATCACCTGGTTCTTCCGGACAGACACCAGTTTATGTATGCCCTGCTTCCCTAATCGGATTGACCTGTGAAGCCATAGCTGTGCGATCTCTAGTTCTGACGCCTGCATCCGTGGTCCAAATTCAGAGATGAATGTTTCCCACCTCCATGCGTCAAATGTACCTTCCCGGGGAATTTCCCATCTGGTACCCTTCGACCATTTATTCCACCTTTTGAGGGGTTCTGTAGACTTCCCCCCCAAACTCACCTTCATCAGTTGTGCAGCTGTCCTTACCCTGAAGAAGGCTGGTTCCCCCTCTCTCTTCATGGACTGACTACTGCCCATTGTGACTAGTCACTGGTATATATCCCGCGTCCGGGTACCTGTTTACCCCCTGAAGCACTCGGTGGGATCCTACCGAGAGGCCTGATTCCACCACTTTCCCAGCACAGCGTAATTTATGTGAATCTTATCGATCACCCGAAGCGCATCAAGTGGCGGTCAGACTGAGAGCACACCTCCCACTCCCACAGTGCAATTTATGTGATCCTGACCACCCGAAGTGTTTGTGGTAACCAGGCTAAGCGTTACACTTCCCTGGACCGCCCACTCGCACAGCGCAATTTATGTGGTTCTCATCACCCACTGTGTTTGGCAGGCCACACCGCACAATGATGAAAGTGGCTTTTCTCTCCCTGCACACAGTAGCTAACACAAGTCAAACCAAAAGGAGGGGTTCTTGGATGTTACTTAGGGGTCACTGGTTGCCCGGAAACCTGCTAACTGACCTTTAGGAAAGATCGTGTAAAGAAAAAACTTCTCTAATACACACAGAAAAACCCCTTTTCAACTAGAAAAACCGTAAAAAAAGGACAAAGTGGAACCTTATGGAAAACACGGTACGTTTCGCAGTAAAACAATTACACAGAGGTAAACCGTAAAACTGCACCAAAAATAACCCATTGCAGACGCGAAAATCGCTCCTACCAGCGCTGCTAAATGATCTGCACTACACCTGCGATCTTCGCTGCAACCGCCTAAAAGCGTTTACACAAAAAGTCTGCTGGACGCGAAACACGCAACGCAGCAGCTTTAAAACAAACCCGCTTTACAATAAGGAACTACTTTTAACAAGAAAAACACAAGAAAAACATAATCACTATACAAGAAATCTATGTGCAAAAACCCAGACTTCAACGCGCTCACTAAATGTGGAACACGTGAGGGAAAAACTCGCTTAACACACTTTAAATTGGCCGGCAATACGCAAATTTAAAGCTAAAAGCAAACAAATGAAACTGTAAAAAATGTGGATTAAAAACACAATATGGGTCAAATGCATATAGAAAGCTGCATACACATTGCATAGAGATCATTGAAACTCAAAGCGAAACTTGGAAAAAGGAATGGTGGAGAAGCCGCATGGCAGTCACAACTGGTTACCAAACAAAGTAGCACATGTGGTTAGTCAAGAAAATGGCCCCCCACAGAGAAGCACATGGCAGAAACTAAAGTGGCCCCCCCACAGAGAAGCACATGGCAGCAGACACTAGCCTCAAAATTGCCTCTAACCTCTTACATAAAACAGACTTTTGGACAGAACATACACTGGACAATTACACAACAATATACAGTACACATACAACACAATTTGGCACAATCACAGAACAGACATAAAACACCAACATATCACACTAACATGCACATGTAACAGAAAGGACCCCCTGCTGCATGCTTGCTGGGAGCAGTAGTACTGACAAAACATTGCACAGACTATATACACACACAAAGATCTTACAACAGTTAACAATTAACCTAAACCTTTCAGCACTGTAATAATTACCTCACGTGGAGGGGGTAGAGCAATCACCCCAGTACCTACAACCCGCAAATACTTACCTAAACTATGCAACAACTTTTACCCACTAAAACATATACCCGTTTAATTTTTGGTTGAAAGATTTTTAAACTTGACCAAATCCAGCCAACCAAACTCACCCCTCTGCTGCTCTCAGCAGAGAAAAACCCTTGTCTTTCACCCACAAATCAAGATTTTAGGACAACTAGGTCCTTGCTAAGTGGAAATCACGTTAGCTAACAGAGAGCAAAATCAGCCACACGAACGTGCAAAAAGCGATCCTCTTAATGGCAGAGAGACCTGAAATGTGCCGGCATACTTTTTGCTAGTTCATGATGGCTCATTCCCCCCTCGTGCTCGGTTAGCTATCGCAGAATTCGCGTTAGTATCCACTGGCTCGCCAAACTGTCTTTGAAATTCGCTTTTAACAAATTTCTCCTTACCGTGAGTACTCGCAGTTGGATGCGCAGAAATCCCCCATAAAGCTGTGCGAATCTCGCTTACCACGGCTGCAGCTAAACTTCACGATTCCTGTCCATCCAACTGGGTTAGCTCTGTTGAAATGTGGGGAATGGAGCTCCGTTACCCAAGAATGATCAGGTGACACTCTCAGGTTGCTGTTCGAATGCACCAAGAGCCGGGTCCAACTCCAGCCTCGGATTTTTATTTACAAGCAGACACACGCCCCCCCACATGAATAAGGTCAATCCCCTCCCACAGAACAATGCAATGGGGAGTGCCTATAGACAGGATGTACATTCCGATTGGAGCATAGCCTTTCCTATTATCTATCACTGGTCCACCCTCATGAGCCCTCTGAGGTCAGCAGACTTCCTCCCCTTCCCCCCATGAGCCCTCTATGGAGAGCATACTTCCTGTCCTACTAGCTCCTATTGTGTCACGGTGTAAGGTCAGGTTCAGAGACCAGTTGCTATAGCAGTAAAAGGCTTACCTGGAACCAGCAGGATAGGTACACCAGCGGATCCCCCTGGGAATGACGCAGGCTCACCTGAGGTGCGGGGTCTAAGTATTAACCGGTATTCACCAGAGCTCCTAATGGTGGAGATGGATTGGGCTGCGTGTTAATACCAGGTCGCAGATCTCAGGATCACCCCACCAGGGAATGAGCAGACTGGGAACCAATAGCGGAACAACAGGTTAGGGATCAGACGAAAGCAGAGTCGGTCACAAGCCAAGGGTCGGTCACAAATGGTAGCAGATCAATCGTAGTACGTTAGGATGAGACGAAATCGTGGTCAGGAACAAGCCAAAGATCAGTAGCGGAGGCGTAGACAGCAGCAGGAACAGTAGCGGGATATTGGCTGGAAAGGCACAATAATCTGGCAAGGAGGAAGTGCATGGACATGGCTTTTATAAGGAAGTTCATGGGAGGAGCAAGGAGTTCAAGGTTCAAGAGTTTTCAAGGCACAAGGCAGGATTATCCAAGAATTGTCAAGGGAGCTGTCCAGCATTCCAGATAGCTCAGTGAGAAGAGACATTGCCTCTCACTGCAGAAGGACCAGGTTTGATCCCAGGCTCTGACATATTGGTATGTAAATTCTCTGTACAAGCATTCCCTAGAAACACCAGTCTGTACCTGGATGGGCCCGATACGATCTTTATTAAAACACATCCATCCAGATACAGTTTCAGGTCGGTAATGGGTTGTAAGATATACATGAGCCTACACACAGAGTTCACACCGCTTGGCGCCTTGCGTTATGAAGTCCATGTGGTACTATGCTGCTGATATGTGGATACAGGCCCGCGGCCTACCGCCGGCGGCATTCGCATCGAATGCCGTGGTGGTATACACGCCGGTCTATAAGCGCAGATCTGCCATCTCATCCATTACCGAGCTGAGTACTGTAATACATACATTGTACATGCGCATGGCCCAATTGCAGCCTTCAGAGCTTTAATTAAGCCACACGAGAGACTTATGAATAACACTCATATATGACACATTTAAAGTTCAACCTGTAAATACAAAATTTCCATGACAGTTTGATGATAATCAGTAGAGATGAGCGAAGTATTGAAAAATTCGATTCGGCTGATTCGGCGAATTCCAGTATGAAATTCGATTCGATGCGAATTTATCCGCTACGAAGATGACTTATAAAAAGGGTTTCTAGGCTTCAGAGAGCCTTTAAATTAGTGCAGAACACTGTACCTTTAATTTAAATGCCCTTGGAGATGAGGAAGTTGAAGGAGAAGGATGAGAAGAAGGAGAAGGATGAGAAGAAGGAGAAGGATGAGAAGAAGGAGAAGGATGAGAAGAAGGAGAAGGATGAGAAGAAGGAGAAGGAGAAGGATGAGAAGAAGGAGAAGGAGAAGGATGAGAAGAAGGAGAAGGATGAGAAGAAGGAGAAGGAGAAGGATGAGAAGGAGAAGGATGAGAAGAAGGATGAGAAGAAGGAGAAGGATGAGAAGAAGGAGAAGGATGAGAAGGAGAAGGATGAGAAGAGGGAGAAGGATGAGAAGAAAGAGAAGGAGAAGGATGAGAAGAAGGAGAAGGATAAGAAGGAGAAGGATGAGAAGAAGGAGAAGGAGTAGGATGAGAAGAAGGAGAAGGAGAAGGATGAGAAGAAGGAGAAGGAGAAGGATGAGAAGAAGGAGAAGGAGAAGGAGAAGGATGAGAAGAAGGAGAAGGAGAAGGATGAGAAGAAGAAGGATGAGAAGAAGGAGAAGGATGAGAAGAAGGAGAAGGAGAAGCAGAAGGATGAGAAGAAGGAGAAGGATGAGAAGATGGAGAAGGAGAAGGATGAGAAGAAGGAGAAGGATGAGAAGAAGGAGAAGGAGAAGGATGAGAAGAAGGAGAAGGATGAGAAGAAGGAGAAGGATGAGAAGGAGAAGGATGAGAAGAAGGATGAGAAGAAGGAGAAGGATGAGAAGAAGGAGAAGGATGAGAAGGAGAAGGATGAGAAGAGGGAGAAGGATGAGAAGAGGGAGAAGGATGAGAAGAGGGAGAAGGATGAGAAGAAAGAGAAGGAGAAGGATGAGAAGAAGGAGAAGGATAAGAAGAAGGAGAAGGATGAGAAGAAGGAGAAGGAGAAGGATGAGAAGAAGGAGAAGGAGAAGGATGAGAAGAAGGAGAAGGATGAGAAGATGGAGAAGGAGAAGGATGAGAAGAAGGAGAAGGAGAAGGATGAGAAGAAGGAGAAGGATGAGAAGAAGGAGAAGGATGAGAAGAAGGAGAAGGATGAGAAGAAGGAGAAGGATGAGAAGAAGGAGAAGGATGAGAAGAAGGAGAAGCAGAAGAAGAAGGATGAGAAGAAGGAGAAGGATGAGAAGATGGAGAAGGAGAAGGATGAGAAGAAGGAGAAGGAGAAGGATGAGAAGAAGGAGAAGGATGAGAAGAAGGAGATGGATGAGAAGATGGATGAGAAGAAGGATGAGAAGGAGAAGGATGAGAAGAAGGAGAAGGAGAAGGATGAGAAGAAGGATGAGAAGGAGAAGGATGAGAAGAAGGAGAAGGATGAGAAGAAGGATGAGAAGAAGGAGAAGGATGAGAAGGACAGTTCTGTGACAGTTTCTGTCTATTTCTGACAGTTCTGGGACATTCACTCCATACAGCGGTTTCAACCGCTGTATGGAGGGAATGTCATAGAACTGTCAGAAATAGACTATTTCTAACAGTTCTGGGACACTCACTCCATACAGCGGTTGAAACATTGTATCTATTTTTTTCCATAAATGACATTCTGCAGATACACTTAGAGGAGCGCTGCAGATACACTTTTTGCCGGCTTGGAATTATTCTTCTTTTCATCCTACTTCTTCTTCATCCTCATCCTCTTCTTCTTATGAGGATGAGGATGAAGAAGAAGAAGAAGAAGTAGGATGAAAATAAGATTAATTCCAAGCCGGCAAAAAGTGTATCTGCAGCGCTCCTCTAAGTGTATTTGCAGAATGTCATTTATGGAAACAAATAGATACAATGTTTCAACCGCTGTATGGAAGGAATGTCCCAGAACTGTCATAAATAGTCTATTTCTGACAGTTCTATGACATTCCCTCCATACAGCGTTTGAAACCGCTGTATGGAGTGAATGTCCCAGAACTGTCAGAAATAGTCTATTTCTGACAGTTATGGGACATTCACTCCATACAGCGGTTTCAACTGCTGTATGGAGGGAATGTCATAGAACTGTCTGAAATAGACTATTTCTAACAGTTCTGGGACACTCACTCTATACAGCGGTTGAAACATTGTATCTATTTGTTTCCATAAATGGATCCATTTATGGAAACAAATAGATACAATGTTTCAACCGCTGTATGGAAGGAATGTCCCAGAATTGTCATAAATAGTCTATTTCTGACAGTTCTATGACATTCCCTCCATACAGCGCTTGAAACCGCTGTATGGAGTGAATGTCCCAGAACTGTCAGAAATAGATTATTTCTGACAGTTCTGGGACATTCACTCCATACAGCGGTTTCAACCGCTGTATGGAGGGAATGTCATAGAACTGTCAGAAATAGACTATTTCTAACAGTTCTGGGACACTCACTCCATACAGCGGTTGAAACATTGTATCTATTTGTTTCCATAAATGGATCCATTTATGGAAACAAATAGATACAATGTTTCAACCGCTGTATGGAAGGAATGTCCCAGAACTGTCAGAAATAGTCTATTTCTGACAGTTCTGAGACATTCACTCCATACAGCGGTTTCCGGCAAAAAGTGTATGTGCAGAGTTCCTCTATTCTGCAGATACACTTAGAGGAGCTCTGCAGATACACTTAGAGGAGCTCTGCACATACACTTTTTGCCGGCTTGGAATTATTCTTATTTTCATCCTACTTCTTCTTCTTCATCCTCATCCTCATCCTCTTCTTCTTCTGAGGATGAGGATGAGGATGAAGAAGAAGAAGAAGTAGGATGAAAATAAGATTAATTCCAAGCCGGCAAAAAGTGTATGTGCAGAGCTCCTCTAAGTGTATCTGCAGAATAGAGGAACTCTGCACATACACTTTTTGCCGGCTTGGAATTATTCTTATTTTCATCCTACTTCTTCTTCTTCTTCTTCTTCTTCTTCTTCATCCTCATCCTCTTCTTCTTCTTCTGAGGATGAGGATGAGGATGAAGAAGAAGAAGTAGGATGAAAATAAGATTAATTCCAAGCCGGCAAAAAGTGTATGTGCAGAGCTCCTCTAAGTGTATCTGCAGAATAGAGGAACTCTGCACATACACTTTTTGCTGGCTTGGAATTATTCTTATTTTCATCCTACTTCTTCTTCTTCTTCTTCATCCTCATCCTCTTCTTCTTCTGAGGATGAGGATGAAGAAGAAGAAGAAGAAGTAGGATGAAAATAAGATTAATTCCAAGCCGGCAAAAAGTGTATGTGCAGAGCTCCTCTAAGTGTATCTGCAGAATAGAGGAACTCTGCACATACACTTTTTGCCGGCTTGGAATTATTCTTATTTTCATCCTACTTCTTCTTCTTCATCCTCATCCTCAGAAGAAGAAGAGGATGAGGATGAGGATGAAGAAGAAGAAGAAGTAGGATGAAAATAAGAATAATTCCAAGCCGGCAAAAAGTGTATGTGCAGAGTTCCTCTATTTCTGACAGTTCTCTGACAGCTTCTTCACATGTACAGCGGTTGAAACATCTGTATCCTAAATGGAAACTAATAGATACAATGTTTCAACCGCTAAACATGTGTTCCTTCTGTCAGAGAACTGTCAGAAATAGCGGAGCTCACTGCAGGGACACTTTTGCCGGCTGATCGGGAAATATTCGATTCGCGCACCCGAAGTAGGCAAAATTTCGGATTCGACGCGAATCGAATATTTCCTGAAATTCGACTCGAATTCCGGTTCGCCTGGTTCGATTCGCTCATCTCTAATAATCAGTATTCACAACCACTGTTTCCATGCAACGCTCATGCCCCGTTTATGCAGGCTCTAAGCATGTTCACAACCACTGCTCAAAACACAATACACAGGATCATGATAGCTGTAATAACTGTGCAGTACTCCTGACTGGAGACAGTGCTGCACCCTGGAGATTTAAATGTGATCCAACAGTGTGTTTTTTTCTGTGGTGGCTGCCCAGACCAGTTGGGTATATCCTCTTGAGTGAAGAAGGTCAGATATTGGCTTCTTTGCTCTGGACAGAAAATCTTCATTGAAATCTCCACAGAGTACTATAAGTTGGCAATCCATTCTTTCCAAAGATTCCAAGAGTCCCAGCAGGTTAGTAAGGAATTGACCAATACTGTAATCCGGTGGCCTGTAAACAGTGGCGATCAAAGCTTGTACAGGGGACTCCAGTTTGACAACCAAGAACTCCAAGTCAGTCACATTGTGATGATACTGCTTTTCAAAGGCCTTGAAATGGTTTCTGACATACATGGCGACACCTCCACCACTTTTACTTGCAATGTCAGGAACGTTTGTGTACGAGAGGTGTCTGTTGCGTTTGAACAGGTTGTAGCCCTCCAGCTGGAGACTTTTAGCAACAGAAGAGCCTGAGAGATGAGTTTCAGTAAAACATAAAACATCTCCAAGTATCAACTCGTGGTGAGATTTGATATCTTCAATGTGAGCTGGTAATCCTTCCGTGTTGTGATGGATAATTGTTAATGTTTGCTGTTTGTCTGTTGTCTGTAGAAAATTTAAGAGGGGCATAACACTTTCCAGTGATGCATTCTTCATTGAGTCCAGGGAGGCTGTGATTTCAGGATCAGCAAAGATCTTCTTCTCATCAAAGTCGGTTATGTGCAGTCCTTGCAGTGTAGTCGTTCTACTCAGAGCAACATAGGCCATTCCCGGTTGGAAGACCCGTTTCAATGAGACCACTGCCGACTGTATCGACATCCCCTGACACTTATGAATCGTACATGCAAAAGCCAACTTCAGGGGGAACTGCCTGCGAACAACTCCTTTCTGTCTCAGGTTTTCCTCTACCCTTTCCAAGTACACCAAGTTGTCAGCATCACCAGACAACTTGTTACGGTATCTCTGTCCTGCATTTGGATTGTCCAGCACAAGGCCAAGCTTGTTTACCGTAGTAGCACCATTCTCAGTCTGGATGACTATTCTTGCAATCTTGCCAAATGTCCCGTTAACAAGCCCATCTTCAACATCAATGTTTCTTGTGATCATGATACGGGCACCTTCAGCTGCTTGCAGTGTGTCAATCAGATTGTCTTTGTGTCCTTTGAAGGGTTGATCTTGCCTCTGCATCACACCTGTTTTAGGGTCTTTTTTGTAATCATCGGCATATATGTTGGTGACGTTTGAATGGAGAACAGACACAGTTGCGGCATTATGTTTGTGAACCTCTTTGTTGGTGGCAAAGATGTGCAGCACATCATTAGGGCAGTGGGTGGGATCTGTCAAAGCCTGAGCAAGCAGAGCTTTGTCATCATTGCTTAAGGTGCCAGTCGTCTGCTTCACTCTGATTCTATTCAAAAGCTCAGCAAATGAAATGTCATCCTTCTGTCGCATGATTTCTGTCAGCGTGATCATCTGAAAGTAGTCTTTCCAGACGTCATAGTTATTTTCCTCAAACACGCAGAGTGGCTTACTTTTTCCCAGTGGGGGGACCTGGTAAAAGTCTCCTACTGCTAGTACTGACATACCACCAAAAGGTTTCTTACTGCCTTTGATTTGCTGCAATCTCCAGTTGATGTAGGCAAACAGGGGCTTTGAAATCATTGACACCTCATCAATAACAATGATCTCCGCATTTGACAGCTGTGCCCTCACTTCATCTATGAGATTTCCAAGTCCTTGGTAGGGTGGCTTCAAGCTTCTTGGCAACTTCAGCAGAGAATGTAAAGTGTTGCCTGAAATGTTGAAAGCTGCTGTTCCTGTAAATGCAGTTAGTAAAACGCTGGGCATGGATATGTCTGCTTCCTCACGTAGTCTGGGAAGTTTACTGAGTATCTTTGTTGCCTCAGCATAGATGCATTTTATCAGGTGTGATTTGCCTGTCCCTGCGCCACCAGTGACAAAGTAATAGAATGGGTCAGGATTTAGGCCACGCACACGGTTAGTGCACCAGTCACAAACTGAGTAGAATGTCTGAGCTTGCGTCCGGTTAAGGTTTCTGTACATTTTCCTAAGGAAATCAGGGCACATTTGTGGGGCCTTCACAGTAAGCGAAATTCCACCTGTTTGTTTGTGACGTGTATACTCCGGAACATCATCTTGTTCATTCTCATGAAGTGGCTCCCCTTCTTTGTGTTCCTCTATACATTCCAACCTATCCAACTCGGCTTCTGGGGCAAAGGTGTTCCAAGCATCTTCAACAGGGCCGTTTTTTACAAAGTCATCCAAGACTTGTTCCACAATTTTGTTGTGTTGTTCGAACTTCTTTTGGTTGCTGGTAACAATTGCAGACACTGCTCGGATTGCTTCTTCTCCTGGTAAGCTTACACAGGCGCCTTGGTAAAACTCCTGGTATGTTGGGAACCTTACAGTTTTCAGTGATGACTCTGATCGGTGGGGGAGGTAGAGTTTAAGCAGTCTGCCGTAGTAGTTCTCGGGGTCCTTCTTCTCTGAGAAGCGTGCGTACCTGATGATTGCAGGATTCCCTCTCGTGCGTTTTTGAATCATTCCCATTTCATTCAATAGGCTGACACGCTTGCCGTCTTCCTTTTGCTTGCCATCTTCCTTTTGCTTGCCATAGACAACCCTGTAATGGGATGCAAAGTCTGCCAGACACATGGACTCAAACTCTGGTGTTTCGGGTCTGGCTCTGTATTTGTCGACAAAACTCGTCATCCACACATTAAGAGAATCGGCTGGTTTGTTCTGCAACGCACTGAGCGGGAGACTCATTTTCAGTGTGTTGTCAGCAGTTGGCAGAAAAACAACCTCACGTGAGCAAGACTTCATTTTCAGGCTGCACGTACGGGCCACAGACTCCTGGGCGCTGACCTCTCTGTGTTTTGAATAAGCCTGAAGAACTTCTTTCATTTCTTCTCTTTCTGTCTCTGTTTCTGGGCTCATTTCTTTGACTATTGTTTTGAGATAGTCACTAAGCTCGCGTTCTGGTTTGGATATGTAGGACAACATGTACATGATGCAACCATACTCATCAAGAATGTACTGGATGTCCATGTTGGCATTCCAGGCCATCAGCAAATGTGGATTGTAGTTGTTCACCCAGCAGTCCTTGACATCACGCTTCATTAGAATAACGCTTGAGGAGGTCAATGCCTCAATGTAGGAGTTGTACTGATTGAAAGTCATATCACACTGTGCCAGTAGCTGTGACATGTCTTCAAGCTGCACTTTCGGGTTATTAAGCAAATCCCAGACTGGTTTCAGTTTGTTTTTGGCTGCTTGTGGTTTCATTGCACAATCTCCTTGTTCTTCTGGCATCGGATAAGTTATCCTGGTTTTTCTAACCGGTGGCTTTGGAAATCCAAATCTGCATACTCTGTTACCTTTCTTGCACGATTTTGAATGAGATCTGCTGTGCATTTGAAGTTCTGTTACAAATCTGTGAAGTAAGGCCTGTTTGCCTTCATCAGGCAGCTGGCATGAGATGTTATGATCTATAAAGGCACACACCTTGTCATCACTGTGTTGTCCAAATATAGGAGCTCCTGCTACCCAACAGAGACAATGTATATGAGGGCTCCCTCTCGCCTGAAATTCAACCCGGTAAAAGTAGTCGATAACTTTACCGATTGGCTGTGCAGGACCCAACAGCAGCTCTCGCATCAGAGCATCAACCCGTTTGTCAAACATGCGCATGGTGGTCACTGGGTTTCCTCGAAGAATGTCACACTTTTCAGCCCAGTCTAGCTCTGCAAAATCCACCTTTTGACCCTGTTGCGCCTTTATTGCCGTTATTACCTCTGGCCATCTGAATTCTGCAGCAGAGAAGGTAAGAAAAAAAGTTGGCTTACCCAATTGTCTGACCATGGCTAGCAAATTCTTCAGATTTTTATCCCAGTAAGCTGGACTCCCTCTCAGTGGTTGCATGAACCTAGTGGCATCTCGGTTTCGCACCAACCTCTCAACCTCACGCTTGTCCTGTAGCAACTTGTTGGATATTTTCCGTCCATCCCTGGTATTTGGTTTTCCTTTTCTTAACTGGATGGACATGCTGCTTTTGGCCATGTGTGTCTCTGTGACAAACTGCGCAAAGAAGAGGTAGCTTGTGTCTCTTGCAAAACGAGTATCAACACAAAAAAGCCTTGCATTGAAATACATGCTCGGGGACAGTTTGACTTGTCTTGCCTGGTCCAATGTATTCTGTCCAGTAGGGAACTGAACAGGGAAAGCCATTGCCTCAAGCCTTGGAACTTTAAAGAAGCTGACAGGTGTGTTTCCTTGTGCAGGTGCAATGCTGAATATTCCATCACCATGTGTCAGTGCTTCCTCTCCAAGGTCAGATGGCTGTAAACAACTGTCTAGTCCAATTCCAGGTCTTAGTGCACCCTTCTCATCCTCTGCATTGGGAGGTTGTTGGTTATGGCCTTCCTGTTGCTCAGAAGCAGCCGGTAAACCTGCAGACTGTACCTCTGATGGATCACAATTTTCGATGCATTCAAGTATCTCCATCATTTCAGTTTCATCACAACTGTCGAGTTGCATCCCATCATCATTATCAGCATCATCATCAGCGATTGGCTCATCCACTCTGATTGAAATGTCCCTTTAGTCGGGGTGTGTGTCAATGAGTTTTGACAGACCTACTACTACATTTCTCATGTTGACATTGTGAAACAGCTGGTGGCCTTTGTAAGTCAGACGTCTTTTCAGCTTCACTCTGTGTAACTGGGATGTGCTGTGTGATCTTGGTAGAGTATTGACCGTGGTTTCCACCTCGGATGGCACACACACTACAGCGCCGTGTATAGCTGCCTGTCGACCTTTGGGAAGTGTGATGATCTTGGCAAATGGCAGTATTTTGGCCAAAAGTTGTCTTTCCAGCACATTCAAATCGCAGAGTTCTGGGGGAATGGGCGCCAGCTCCATGTTGTTAGCCACAGCGATGGATGATTTGTGTCCTGCTTTTAAATGTGAATCACAGTTGTGACAAATCCATTCTTTGGTCCTTTCATCTGGTATGGTGCATTGTTCAGGGCCTTGACAGTGATTGTTGCACACATGGACATATTTCCCTGTCAAACAGGCAGCAACAATATGTAGATTCTTCTTGTAATTGCTGTGAATGCAATGTTTCACTTGGTTAGGGAAAAGGGTACGATGACACATCGTGCACACAAAAGTTGGCCCAGCTTTAATGCATTTATGGAAAGTGGATATAACTGTCTGCATTAGGCTGTTGTCCACTGGTTGACAGCATTCCTGCATGACACGAGTCCATCGTCTGTATTTCATTCTTATTTTGAAGGCACATTGCATCTTATGGATTATGTGAAAATCTGCTTGAGTGTGACGCTTCATTTTCATGTAACTAATGCACTGTTGCAAGTGATGTTTTCTGAAAGCAGGATCATTATGATATTTTCTGGTGATGTATTGCTTCTTCTTCAAGGTAAAATTGGCATCTGTCGCATATTTGCTGGTTGTGTATTGCTTCTGCTTTAACTTGAAACATGCATCTGTTGCATATTTTCTGGTGATGTATTGCTTCTTCTTCAAGTTAAAATTGGCATCTGTCGCATATTTGCTGGTTGTGTATTGCTTCTGCTTTAACTTGAAACATGCATCTGTTGCATATTTTCTGGTGATGTATTGCTTCTTCTTCAAGTTAAAATTGGCATCTGTCGCATATTTGCTGGTTGTGTATTGCTTCTGCTTTAGCTTGAAACATGCATCTGTTGCATATTTTCTGGTGATGTATTGCTTCTTCTTCAAGTTAAAATTGGCATCTGTCGCATATTTGCTGGTTGTGTATTGCTTCTTCTTTAACTTGAAACATGCATCTGTTGCATATTTTCTGGTGATGTATTCCTTCTGTTTCAACTTGAAATCAGCATCTGCTCTGTATCGGCTGATGATGTAAGTCCTCTTCTTATTGGTGACAGACATCTTTGTAGCCTTGAAATCACGCCTTCTTTCATTTCTGTGTCTTGTGTTCAGTTTTTGTCGCTGCTGTACATTTAATTTGGAAAATGCCTTACTGTCCTTCCATATGCCCTGTGAGGATTTTGCATCAAGTGACCATGTAGAATGCTTGTTGGCTGGGAATCCAGTGTGTGTTGCATCTTTGGTCATCTGTGTAACTTTGTTCTCCACATGCTTTCCATTATGTGGTTTGTCAGATTGCACCGGTGGGGACAGCAAACCATCTGCCAGACGTCTTGCACAATGAAATGAGACTGGCATGAAGTCATACTGCAGTCCATCAATAGGGCCTCTGGTGTCTGTAAGGAGCAATTCATACAACTTATAAATCCTTGCTCCCATATCACTCAAATGTGTAAAAGTGATCATAACAGCTTTTCCTTTTCCAGTGGCAGGAAGTCCATCTTTATTTCGACTATGAGAATCAAACAGTCCATATCTCCCAGACTTGTCTCTGAACAATGCAATACAAAATGGCGTTACTATAAAAAGTGCATGTGTAACATCTGCATTGAGGCACTGAAGTCTTGTTGAGAGGTCAACAAACCAACCTTGGTTGTCACTGTCGACCGTGGCTCTCACACATCCCGATAACACTGTAGATTTAACAACATTATACTCATATTTGTCAGTGTTGACTCTGAGGGGCACTTCTTCCATTGTCAAGTGTTGGTGCTGATAGACATTTCTTCTTTTTAGCTGTTTTATTGTTGTGCCATACAAGCTATTGCCCTTCTTCAGTATTTGATCAAGATCATCCTTCCTCACATCATTAAGCTCACTGTGGTATGCCAAAAATGTCAGAGCCATGCATGTACACTGTTTGTTCCTTAACCTTCCATAGCCATGATGACCCTGATGAAATGATGCCTGCACAGATATCTCACTTGGTACACATGGTTCTTGCATGCCATGGTTTTCAGAAGTGCCCATCACACTGTCACTGTGCTCTTGAACTTGACACTGAGTTGAACATGGGAATGACACCACAGGTTCACTATATACCTCGAGGGCACATTCACTGTCACAAACCTCCATTTCCACTATGCTGCTGTGGGGCTCTGGATCCAGAATGTCACAAACCTCCATTTCCACTATGCTGCTGTGGGGTTCTGGATCCAGAATGTCACAAACCTCCATTTCCACTATGCTGCTGTGGGGCTCCAGATCCCGAAAGCATGGGTCTGAAAGGTTAAGTTTAGCCCAGCGTATCTTTGCAGCTTTAGATCTCTTTCCTTTAGATGGCATGATGATATTCACACAGCTCTAATTTCTTTTCAGAAATGTAGCTAGTTGAAACACCTCAAATACTCTCTACTATAGAAAACTTATTTCCCAACCTTTAACCAGAAGCCGGGAAAACTGTCCCGAATTCAAAATTAGATTTCAAATATGGCAGAGAAGAGCGGTAAAAACAAACTGCTTAAAATTGCTCACTTCACTGGCGTCTTCACAATTTCTGTGGAAATTGTGTGGTGTTCTGGCCTCCACACACTGGAGTGGGCAGGTTAGCTTTTGTCTCTCTGCTTCCTGCTCACACAGCTGGGTTCCTATGGCAACTCCCTCCACACCAAGGGCAGAGTCATGGTTATAAACAAACTGCTCCAAGTTGCTGACATCACTGGCGATTGCCATCTTCAAACGCTTGTAGTTTTAAAAGTATAAATGCTACCGTGAAAAGGTTTATATTGTGACAATCACAAGAAACAGACCTAAATTTTGATATATAGTATGTCTCTGCAATATTAAAAATGAAGGCACAGTCGCAGTTTAAAAACGTCCCTTAAAATGTCAGGTATCTAGAGTGGAATTTCAATGAAAGTCAATGGGAGGGTTGAGGTGCAAACAAATGGTCATATTCTGAAAACTATCAAGAGTATGTCCTAGCCGTGAACATTTTTAGTGACAGCAGGGTTAGCTGAACGTTTTGATATAAGATATGTGTAGGTGGGCTTGAAAATGACATAGTTATGGCAGTTTACAAATCATGTTCTGATTTTTCCTTTCACACTGTAGCTTTCTCACTCTAATGTGACTCAGCTGCCCCCTGAGTGACCTTTGCTTGCACCTGTTACCTCAGTCAGTCACAGGTGTGTGACAAGCTCTGCTCTAAACAGGCTATTTAAACTTGCCAAGTTCACTGGCGATTGCCATTTTCAAACGCTTGTAGTTTTAAAAGTATAAATGCTACCGTGAAAAGGTTTATACTGTGACAATCACAAGAAACAGACCTAAATTTTGGTATATAGTATGTCTCTGCAATATTAAAAATGAAGGCACAGTCGCAGTTTAAAAACGTCCCTTAAAATTTCTTGTGTCTAAAGTGGAGTTTCAATGAAAGTCAATGGGAGGGGTGAGGTCCAAACAAATGGTCATATTGTGAAAACTATCAGGAGTATGTCCTAGCCGTGAATATTTTTAGTGACAGCAGGGTTAGCTGAACGTTTTGATATAAGATATGTGTAGGTGGGCTTGAAAATGAACGAGTGATGGCAGTTTACAAATCATGTTCTGATTTTTCCTTCTACACTCTAGATTTGTCACTTCTCACTCTAGTTGCTCAATGCATTCCTATGGGAAAATGTCACCACAAAAACCGCGATATTTCGTGAACGATTTGGCGAAACGTTCCACAAAGTAATAGCAATCCGATCGGGAACAATCCGCACGTTTTGATATATTACTTGTCTTTGTAGTGTAAAAACTGTGGGAGGAGTTAGCGTGGCAAATATGGCTATAATAAGAAACGGAATAAAAATAAGAACTAGACAATCTACAATTTCTGGGGAAATTGTGTAAAGTGTTCTTGCCGCAACCTTTACCAAATGATTGATGAAATGTAAGCAGTGCACATTGCAAGCCTGATAGTGAGAAATGCATTTCAGCTTGTATTTTGAAGCTCACAGTCCAGCCTGGTGAGTCATCTGCCTCTTGAGTGACCTTTGGTTGCTGCACCTGGAGTGGGCGGAGTAGGCTCACTGTGCTGAGACAGCTGGGTTGCTATGACAACTCACTCTGAGAGGAATGTCAGCATGGCTGTTCTAAACAGGCTTTTTAAACTTGCCATCTTCACTGGCGATTGCCATCTTCAAACGCTTGTAGTTTTAAAAGTATAAATGCTACCGTGAAAAGGTTTATATTGTGACAATCACAAGAAACAGACCTAAATATTTGATGTATAGTATGCCTCTGAAAGATAAAAAATGAAGGCACAGTCGCAGTTTAAAAACGTTCCTTAAAATTTCTGGTGTCTAGAGTGGAGTTTCAATGAAAGTCAATGGGAGGGGTGAGGTGCAAACAAATGGTCATATTGTGAAAACTATCAGGAGTATGTCCTAGCCGTGAACATTTTTATAAAAAGTTGGATAGTTACTTGTGAGCCACTAGGAGTTTTCTTTCTATATATAAACTCTATTGTTAATTGATTTCATACATAAAAAATTATAAAAAAATATGTGAAAAATATATAAATAATAAAATATTACAAATTAATTACGAATTAATTAATTAATTGCGTGCTAAAATTAGTATTAATTAAATATTAAAGAAAAGAAACATAGTGTCTTATCTGGGATATCAATTATTTATTTTTAATTTTATTTTTATTTTCATTTTTATTTTTATTTTTATTATTTTTATTTTTATATTTATTTTCTTTTTCATTTTCATTTTATTTTAATTTTAATTTTATTTTTATTTTATGTTTATTTTTTGTTTATGTTTATTTTAATTTTAATTTTATTTTTATGTTTATTTTAATTTTAATTTTAATTTTTATGTTTATGTTTATTTTTTTTTATTGTAATTTTATTTTTATTTTTTTTATTTTATTTTATTTTTAATTTTTATTTTTATTTTATTTTTCTTTTCTTTTTTATTTTCATTTTCATTTTATTTTTTTTTTATTTTTATTTTTACTTTTATTTTTATTTTTTTTATTTTTATTTTATTTTAATTTTAATTTTTATTTTTATTTTATTTTTATATTCTTTTTTATTTTCATTTTCATTTTTTTTATTTTTATTTTTACTTTTATTTTTATTTATTTTTATTTTATTTTTATTTTAATTTTATTTTCATTTTATTTATTTTTTTTTATCCAGACTGAATAATAACACCATCTCATTTATACAGAAGGAACTGTCATTCCCACTGCAAATATTTTTTATTTTTTATCTATATTTTTCATTCATAGTTTTTGTTTTTTCACATTGATAAATTAATTTATTTTATATATTTACACAAAGCATATATTTAAGTATAATTAATTGATGTAATTATTTGATTATCGGTGGTACACTTATGAATTCATTATATCACATAAGGTAGAATATATTGGAGCGCGGTACACTACTGGCATCCGTGAACATTTTTAGTGACAGCAGGGTTAGCTGAACGTTTTGATATAAGATATGTGTAGGTGGGCTTGAAAATGACATAGTGATGGCAGTTTACAAATCATGTTCTGATTTTTCCTTTCACACTGTATAGCTTTCTCACTCTAATGTGACTCAGCTGCCCCCTGAGTGACCTTTGCTTGCACCTGTTACCTCAGTCAGTCACAGGTGTGTGACAGCTCTGCTCTAAACAGGCTGTTTAAACTTGCCAAGTTCACTGGCGATTGCCATCTTCAAACGCTTGTAGTTTTAAAAGTATAAATGCTACCGTGAAAAGGTTTATATTGTGACAATCACAAGAAAAAGACCTAAATTTTGATATATAGTATGTCTCTACAATATTAAAAATGAAGGCACAGTCGCAGTTTAAAAACGTCCCTTAAAATGTCAGGTATCTAGAGTGGAGTTTCAATGAAAGTCAATGGGAGGGGTGAGGTGCAAACACATGGTCATATTCTGAAAACTATCAGGAGTATGTCCTAGCCGTGAACATTTTTAGTGACAGCAGGGTTAGCTGAACGTTTTTATATAAGATACAGTCATGGCCGAAATTGTTGGCACCCTTGATATTTTTCCTGAAAATCAAGTATTTCACACAAAAAAGGTATTGCATTAACACATGTTTTGCTATACACATGTTTATTCCCTTTGTATGTATTGGAACAAATATAAAACAGAGGCAGAAAAGCAAATATGACATAATGTCACACAAAACCCCAAAAATGGGCTGGACAAAAGTATTGGCACCCTTAACTTAATATTTGGTTGCACACCCTTTGGAAAACATAACTGAAATCAGTCGCTTCCTATAACCATCAATAAGCTTCTGACACCTCTCACCCGGAATTTTGGACCACTCTTCCTTTGCAAACAGCTCCAGGTCTCTCTTATTGGAAGGACACCTTTTCCCAACAGCAATTTTAAGATCTCTCCACAGGTGTTCAATGGGATTTAGATCTGGGCTCATTGCTGGCCACTTCAGAACTCTCCAGCGCTTCTTTGCCATCCATTTCTGAGTGCTTTTTGACGTATGTTTGGGGTCATTGTCCTGCTGGAAGACCCAGGATCTTGGACGCAAACCCAGCTTTCTGACACTGGGCCCTACAGTGCGACCCAAAATCCTTTGGTAATCCTCAGATTTCATGATGCCTTGCACACAGTCAAGGCACCCAGTGCCAGAGGCAGCAAAACAACCCCAAAACATCATTGAACCTCCACCATATTTTACCGTAGGTACTGTGTTTTGTTCTTTGTAGGCCTCATTCCGTTTTCGGTAAACAGTAGAATGATGTGCTTTACCGAAAAGCTCTATCTTGGTCTCATCTGTCCACAAGACGTTTTCCCAGAAGGCTTTTGGCTTACTCAAGTACATTTTGGCAAACTGTAGTCTTGCTTTTTTATGTCTCTGTGTCAGCAGTGGGGTCCTCCTGGGTCTCCTGCCATAGCGTTTCATTTCATTTAAATGTCGACGGATAGTTCGCGCTGACACTGATGCTCCCTGAGCCTGCAGGACAGCTTGAATGTCTTTGGAACATGTTTGGGGCTGCTTATCCACCATCCGGACTATTCTGCGTTGCAATCTTTCATCAATTTTCCTCATCCGTCCACGACCAGGGAGATTAGCTACAGTGCCATGGGTTGCAAACTTCTTGATAATGTTGCGCACTGTGGACAAAGGCAAATCTAGTTCTCTGGAGATGGACTTGTAACCTTGAGATTGTTGATATTTTGCCACAATTTTGGTTCTCAGGTCCTCAGACAGTTCTCGTCTCCTCTTTCTGTTGTCCATGCTTAGTGTGGCACAGACAGACACACAATGCAAAGGTTAAGTGAACGTCTCTCCTTTTTATCTGCTTTCAGGTGTGATTTCTATATTGCCCACACCTGTTACTTGCCCCAGGTGAGTTTACAGGAGCATCACATGCTTGTAACATTCTTATTTATCCGCAGTTGTGAAAGGGTGCCAATACTTTTGTCCAGCCCATTTTTGGAGGTTTGTGTGACATTATGTCGAATTTGCTTTCTTTCCTCCCTTTTTTTGTTTTGTCCCAATACACACAAAGGGAATAAACATGTGTATAGCAAAACATGTGTTAATGCAATACGTTTCGTGAGAAATACATGATTTCCTGGAGAAATATCAAGGGTGCCAACAATTTCGGCCATGACTGTATGTGTAGGTGGGCTTGAAAATGACAGATTGATGGCAGTTTACAAATCATGTTCTGATTTTTCCTTCCACACTGCAGCTTTCTCACTTCTCACTCTAATGTGACTCAGCTGCCCCCTGAGTGACCTTTGGTGCACCTGTGACTCAGTCAGTCACAGGTGTGTGACAAGCTCTGCTCTAAACACAGTGCTCAAACTTGCCAAATTCACTGGCGATTGCCATCTTCAAACGCTTGTAGTTTTAAAAGTATAAATGCTACCGTGAAAAGGTTTATACTGTGACAATCACAAGAAACAGACCTAAATTTTGATGTATAGTATGTCTCTGCAATATTAAAAATGAAGGCACAGTCGCAGTTTAAAAACGTCCCTTAACATTTCAGGTGGCTGTGAGTGAAGTTTCAATGAAAGTCAATGGGAGGGGTTATTTGCAAACAAATGGTCATATTCTGAAAACTATCAGGAGTATGTCCTAGCTGTGAACATTTTTAGTGACAGCAGGGTTAGCTGAACGTTTTGATATAAGATATGTGTAGGTGGGCTTGAAAATGACATAGTTATGGCAGTTTACAAATCATGTTCTGATTTTTCCTTTCACACTGCAGCTTTCTCACTCTAATGTGACTCAGCTGCCCCCTGAGTGACCTTTGCTTGCACCTGTTACCTCAGTCAGTCACAGGTGTGTGACAGCTCTGCTCTAAACAGGCTATTTAAACTTGCCAAGTTCACTGGCGATTGCCATTTTCAAACGCTTGTAGTTTTAAAAGTATAAATGCTACCGTGAAAAGGTTTATACTGTGACAATCACAAGAAACAGACCTAAATTTTGATGTATAGTATGTCTCTGAAAGATAAAAAATGAAGGCACAGTCGCAGTTTAAAAACGTCCCTTAAAATGTCTTGTGTCTAAAGTGGAGTTTCAATGAAAGTCAATGGGAGGGATGAGGTCCAAACAAATGGTCATATTCTGAAAACTATCAGGAATATGGCTTAGCTGTGAACATGTTTAGTGACAGCAGGGTTAGCTGAACGTTTTGATATAAGATATGTGTAGGTGGGCTTGAAAATGAAAGAGTGATGGCAGTTTACAAATCATGTTCTGATTTTTCTGATTTTTCCTTTACACACTCTAGCTGTGCTCTGCTGCTCAATGCATTCCTATGGGAAAATTTCGCCGCAAAAACCGCGATATTTCTTGAACGATTTGGCGAAACGTTCCACAAAGTAATAGCAATCCGATCGGGAACAATCCGCACGTTTTGATATATTACTTGTATTTGTAGTGTAAAAACTGTGGGAGGAGTTAGCGTGGCAAATATGGCTATAATAAGAAACGGAATAAGAATAAGAATATATATGTGAGATAACAATAAGTGTTCCTTGCTATGCAAGAACACTTAATAAGAATATATTTGTGAGATAACAATAAGTGTTCCTTGCTATGCAAGAACACTTAACTAGACAATCTATAATTTCTGGGGAAATTGTGTAAAGTGTTCTTGCCGCAACCTTTACCAAATGATTGATGAAATGTAAGCAGTGCACATTGCAAGCCTGATAGTGAGAAATGCATTTCAGCTTGTATTTTGAAGCTCACAGTCCAGCCTCCTGAGTCATCTGCCTCTTGAGTGACCTTTGGTTGCTGCACCTGGAGAGGGCGGAGTAGGCTCACTGTGCTGAGACAGCTGGGTTGCTATGACAACTCACTCTGAGAGGAATGTCAGCATGCCTGTTCTAAACAGGCTTTTTAAACTTGCCAAGTTCAATTGCGTGCTAAAATTAGTATTAATTAAATATTAAAGAAAAGAAACATAGTGTCTTATCCGGGATATCAATTATTTATTTTTATTTTATTTTTATTTTTATTTTAATTTTATGTTAATTTTAATTTTATTTTTATTTTATTTTAATTTTATTTTATTTTTAATTTTATTTTTATTTTTATTTTAATTTTATTTTTATTTTTATTTTATGTTATTTTAATTTTATTTTTTTTTAATTTTATGTTAATTTTATTTTTATTTTATTTTTTTTTTTATTTTAATTTTATTTTTATTTTAATTTAATTTTTATTTTATTTTAATTTAATTTTTATTTTATTTTTATTTTTATCCAGACTGAATAACAATACCATCTCATTTATACAGAAGGAACTGTCATTCCCACTGCAAATATTTTTTATTTATTTTAATTTTAATTTTAATTTAATTTTTATTTTATATTTTATTTTTATTTTAATTTTAATTTTTAATTTTATTTTTTTTTTAATTTAATTTTATTTTTTTATTTTAATTTTAATTTTATTTTATTTTTATCCAGACTGAATAATAACACCATCTCATTTATACAGAAGGAACTGTCATTCCCACTGCAAATATTTTTTATTTTTTATTTATATTTTTCATTCATAGTTTTTGTTTTTTCACATTGATAAATTAATTTATTTTATATATTTACACAAATCATATATTTAAGTATAATTAATTGATGTAATTATTTGATTATCGGTGGTACACTTATGAATTCATTATATCACATAAGGTAGAATATATTGGAGCGCGGTACACTACTGGCATTCGTGAACATTTTTAGTGACAGCAGGGTTAGCTGAACGTTTTGATATAAGATATGTGTAGGTGGGCTTGAAAATGAAAGAGTGATGGCAGTTTACAAATCATGTTCTGATTTTTCCTTCCACACTGCAGCTTTCTCACTTCTCACTCTAATGTGACTCAGCTGCCCCCTGAGTGACCTTTGGTTGCACCTGTTACCTCAGTCAGTCACAGGTGTGTGACAAGCTCTGCTCTAAACACAGTGCTCAAACTTGCCAAATTCACTGGCGATTGCCATCTTCAAACGCTTGTAGTTTTAAAAGTATAAATGCTACCGTGAAAAGGTTTATACTGTGACAATCACAAGAAACAGACCTAAATTTTGATGTATAGTATGTCTCTGCAATATTAAAAATGAAGGCACAGTCGCAGTTTAAAAACGTCCCTTAACATTTCAGGTGGCTGTGAGTGAAGTTTCAATGAAAGTCAATGGGAGGGATGATGTGCAAACAAATGGTCATATTCTGAAAACTATCAGGAGTATGTCCTAGCCGTGAACATTTTTAGTGACAGCAGGGTTAGCTGAACGTTTTGATATAAGATATGTGTAGGTGGGCTTGAAAATGACATAGTTATGGCAGTTTACAAATCATGTTCTGATTTTTCCTTTCACACTGCAGCTTTCTCACTCTAATGTGACTCAGCTGCCCCCTGAGTGACCTTTGGTTGCACCTGTTACCTCAGTCAGTCACAGGTGTGTGAGGTGCTCTGCTCTAAACAGGCTATTTAAACTTGCCAAGTTCACTGGCGATTGCCATTTTCAAACGCTTGTAGTTTTAAAAGTATAAATGCTACCGTGAAAAGGTTTATATTGTGACAATCACAAGAAACAGACCTAAATTTTGATGTATAGTATGTCTCTGAAAGATAAAAAATGAAGGCACAGTCGCAGTTTAAAAACGTCCCTTAAAATTTCTTGTGTCTAAAGTGGAGTTTCAATGAAAGTCAATGGGAGGGATGAGGTCCAAACAAATGGTCATATTCTGAAAACTATCAGGAATATGTCCTAGCCGTGAACATTTTTAGTGACAGCAGGGTTAGCTGAACGTTTCGATATAAGATATGTGTAGGTGGGCTTGAAAATGGCAGAGTGATGGCAGTTTACAAATCATGTTCTGATTTTTCCTTCTACACTCTAGATTTGTCACTTCTCACTCTAGTTGCTCAATGCATTCCTATGGGAAAATGTCGCCACAAAAACCGCGATATTTCGTGAACGATTCGGCGAAACGTTCCACAAAGTAATAGCAATCCGATCGGGAACAATCCGCACGTTTTGATATATTACTTGTCTTTGTAGTGTAAAAACTGTGGGAGGAGTTAGCGTGGCAAATATGGCTATAATAAGAAACGGAATAAAAATAAGAACTAGACAATCTACAATTTCTGGGGAAATTGTGTAAAGTGTTCTTGCCGCAACCTTTACCAAATGATTGATGAAATGTAAGCAGTGCACATTGCAAGCCTGATAGTGAGAAATGCATTTCAGCTTGTATTTTGAAGCTCACAGTCCAGCCTGGTGAGTCATCTGCCTCTTGAGTGACCTTTGGTTGCTGCACCTGGAGAGGGCGGAGTAGGCTCACTGTGCTGAGACAGCTGGGTTGCTATGACAACTCACTCTGAGAGGAATGTCAGCATGCCTGTTCTAAACAGGCTTTTTAAACTTGCCAAGTTCAATTGCGTGCTAAAATTAGTATTAATTAAATATTAAAGAAAAGAAACATAGTGTCTTATCCGGGATATCAATTATTTATTTTTATTTTTATTTTAATTTTTTTTTTATTTTAATTTTAATTTCAATTTTTATTTTATTTTATTTTTAATTTTAATTTTATTTTTATTTTATTTTAATTTTATTTTATTTTAATTTTATTTTTATTTTTATTTTAATTTTATTTTATTTTTAATTTTATTTTTATTTTTATTTTTATTTTATTTTATTTTAATTTTATTTTTAATTTTATTTTTATTTTTATTTTATGTTATTTTAATTTTATTTTTATTTTAATTTTATGTTAATTTTATTTTTATTTAATTTTTTTTTTAATTTTATTTTTATTTTTAATTTTATTTTAATTTTAATTTTATTTTATTTTTATTTTAATTTTTATTTTATTTTTATTTTTATCCAGACTGAATAATATTACCATCTCATTTATACAGAAGGAACTGTCATTCCCACTGCAAATATTTTTTATTTTTTATTTATATTTTTCATTCATAGTTTTTGTTTTTTTACATTGATAAATTAATTTATTTTATATATTTACACAAATCATATATTTAAGTATAATTAATTGATGTAATTATTTGATTATCGGTGGTACACTTATGAATTCATTATATCACATAAGGTAGAATATATTGGAGCGCGGTACACTACTGGCATTCGTGAACATTTTTAGTGACAGCAGGGTTAGCTGAACGTTTTGATATAAGATATGTGTAGGTGGGCTTGAAAATGACACAGTGATGGCAGTTTACAAATCATGTTCTGATTTTTCCTTTCACACTGCAGCTTTCTCACTTCTCACTCTAATGTGACTCAGCTGCCCCCTGAGTGACCTTTGCTTGCACCTGTTACCTCAGTCAGTCACAGGTGTGTGAGAAGCTCTGCTCTAAACAGGCTGTTTAAACTTGCCAAGTTCACTGGCGATTGCCATTTTCAAACGCTTGTAGTTTTAAAAGTATAAATGCTACCGTGAAAAGGTTTATATTGTGACAATCACAAGAAAAAGACCTAAATTTTGATATATAGTATATCTCTGCAATATTAAAAATGAAGGCACAGTCGCAGTTTAAAAACGTCCCTTAAAATGTCAGGTATCTAGAGTGGAGTTTCAATGAAAGTCAATGGGAGGGGTGAGGTGAAAACACATGGTCATATTCTGAAAACTATCAGTAGTATGTCTTAGCTGTGAACATTTTTAGTGACAGCAGGGTTAGCTGAACGTTTTGATATAAGATATGTGTAGGTGGGCTTGAAAATGACATAGTTATGGCAGTTTACAAATCATGTTCTGATTTTTCCTTTCACACTGCAGCTTTATCACTCTAATGTGACTCAGCTGCCCCCTGAGTGACCTTTGCTTGCACCTGTTACCTCAGTCAGTCACAGGTGTGTGAGAAGGTCTGCTCTAAACAGGCTGTTTAAACTTGCCAAGTTCACTGGCGATTGCCATTTTCAAACGCTTGTAGTTTTAAAAGTATAAATGCTACCATGAAAAGGCTTATATTGTGACAATCACAAGAAACAGACCTAAATTTTGATGTATAGTATGTCTCTGAAAGATAAAAAATGAAGGCACAGTCGCAGTTTAAAAACGTCCCTTAAAATTTCTTGTGTCTAAAGTGGAATTTCAATGAAAGTCAATGGGAGGTGTGAGGTCCAAACAAATGGTCATATTCTGAAAACTATCAGGAGTATGTCCTAGCCGTGAACATTTTTAGTGACAGCAGGGTTAGCTGAACGTTTTGATATAAGATATGTGTAGGTGGGCTTGAAAATGGCAGAGTGATGGCAGTTTACAAATCATGTTCTGATTTTTCCTTTGCACACTCTAGCTGTGCTCTGCTGCCACTCTAGATGCACCATTCATTCCTATGGGAAAATTTCGCCACAAAAACCGCGATATTTCTTGAATGATTCGGCGAAACGTTCCACAAAGTAATAGCAATCCGATCGGGAACAATCCGCACGTTTTGATATATTACTTGTCTTTGTAGTGTAAAAACTGTGGGAGGAGTTAGCGTGGCAAATTTGGCTATAAGAATAAGAATAAGAATAAGAATATACTTGTGAGATAACAATAAGTGTTCCTTGCTATGCAAGAACACTTAATAAGAATATATATGTGAGATAACAATAAGTGTTCCTTGCTATGCAAGAACACTTAATAAGAATATATATGTGAGATAACAATAAGTGTTCCTTGCTATGCAAGAACACTTAACTAGAAAATCTACAATTTCTGGTGAAATTGTGTAAAGTGTTCTTGCCGCAACCTTTACCAAATGATTGATGAAATGTAAGCAGTGCACATTGCAAGCCTGATAGTGAGAAATGCATTTCAGCTTGTATTTTGAAGCTCACAGTCCAGCCTGGTGACTCATCTGCCTCTTGAGTGACCTTTGGTTGCTGCACCTGGAGTGGGCGAAGTAGGTTCACTGTGCTGAGACAGCTGGGTTGCTATGACAACTCACTCTGAGAGGAATGTCAGCATGCCTGTTCTAAACAGGCTTTTTAAACTTGCCATCTTCACTAGCGATTGCCATCTTCAAACGCTTGTAGTTTTAAAAGTATAAATGCTACTGCGAAAAGGTAGGGACAGTCGCAGTTTAAAAACGTTCCTTAAAATTTCTGGTGTCTAGAGTGGAGTTTCAATGAAAGTCAATGGGAGGGGTTATTTGCAAACAAATGGTCATATTCTGAAAACTATCAGGAGTATGTCCTAGCCGTGAACATTTTTAGTGACAGCAGGGTTAGCTGAACGTTTTGATATAAGATATGTGTAGGTGGGCTTGAAAATGACATAGTTATGGCAGTTTACAAATCATGTTCTGATTTTTCCTTTCACACTGTAGCTTTCTCACTCTAATGTGACTCAGCTGCCCCCTGAGTGACCTTTGCTTGCACCTGTTACCTCAGTCAGTCACAGGTGTGTGACAGCTCTGCTCTAAACAGGCTATTTAAACTTGCCAAGTTCACTGGCGATTGCCATTTTCAAACGCTTGTAGTTTTAAAAGTATAAATGCTACCGTGAAAAGGTTTATACTGTGACAATCACAAGAAACAGACCTAAATTTTGATGTATAGTATGTCTCTGAAAGATAAAAAATGAAGGCACAGTCGCAGTTTAAAAACGTCCCTTAAAATGTCTTGTGTCTAAAGTGGAGTTTCAATGAAAGTCAATGGGAGGGATGAGGTCCAAACAAATGGTCATGTTCTGAAAACTATCAGGAATATGGCTTAGCTGTGAACATGTTTAGTGACAGCAGGGTTAGCTGAACGTTTTGATATAAGATATGTGTAGGTGGGCTTGAAAATGAAAGAGTGATGGCAGTTTACAAATCATGTTCTGATTTTTCTGATTTTTCCTTTACACACTCTAGCTGTGCTCTGCTGCTCAATGCATTCCTATGGGAAAATTTTGCCGCAAAAACCGCGATATTTCTTGAACGATTCGGCGAAACGTTCCACAAAGTAATAGCAATCCGATCGGGAACAATCCGCACGTTTTGATATATTACTTGTATTTGTAGTGTAAAAACTGTGGGAGGAGTTAGCGTGGCAAATATGGCTATAATAAGAAACGGAATAAGAATAAGAATATATATGTGAGATAACAATAAGTGTTCCTTGCTATGCAAGAACACTTAATAAGAACTAGACAATCTACAATTTCTGGGGAAATTGTGTAAAGTGTTCTTGCCGCAACCTTTACCAAATGATTGATGAAATGTAAGCAGGGCACATTGCAAGCCTGATAGTGAGAAATGCATTTCAGCTTGTATTTTGAAGCTCACAGTCCAGCCTGGTGAGTCATCTGCCTCTTGAGTGACCTTTGGTTGCTGCACCTGGAGTGGGCGGAGTAGGCTCACTGTGCTGAGACAGCTGGGTTGCTATGACAACTCACTCTGAGAGGAATGTCAGCATGCCTGTTCTAAACAGGCTTTTTAAACTTGCCATCTTCACTGGCGATTGCCATCTTCAAACGCTTGTAGTTTTAAAAGTATAAATGCTACCATGAAAAGGTTTATATTGTGACAATCACAAGAAACAGACCTAAATTTTGATATATAGTATGTCTCTGCAATATTAAAAATGAAGGCACAGTCGCAGTTTAAAAACATCCCTTAAAATGTCAGGTATCTAGAGTGGAGTTTCAATGAAAGTCAGTGGGAGGGGTGAGGTGCAAACAAATGGTCATATTGTGAAAACTATCAGGGGTATGTCCTAGCCGTGAACATTTTTATAAAAAGTTGGATAGTTACTTGTGAGCCACTAGGAGTTTTCTTTCTATATATAAACTCTATTGTTAATTGATATCATACATAAAAAATTATAAAAAAATATATGTGAAAAATATATAAATAATAAAATATTACGAATTAATTAATTAATTGCGTGCTAAAATTAGTATTAATTAAATATTAGATCGCCAGGTACTAATCGCACCCTCTCTAGGTGTATAAATATTAATCATAAATGCCAGTAGTGTACCGCGCTCCAATATATTCTACCTTATGTGATATAATGAATTCATAAGTGTACCACCGATAATCAAATAATTACATCAATTAATTATACTTAAATATATGATTTGTGTAAATATATAAAATAAATTAATTTATCAATATGAAAAAACAAAAACTATGAATGAAAACTATAAATAAAAAATATTTGCAGTGGGAATGACAGTTCCTTCTGTATAAATGAGATGGTGTTATTATTCAGTCTGGATAGTGTGATGAGTCTGTGTCCACTGTGTGAACCTCTCTCTCCTCTCTCCTCTCTCCTCAGCACAGCCTTCTCAGTGAGACTTTCTCCACTGGCTGCTTGGCTTAGTCCTCCATATATGGAACATACAGAGAAGGGAAAAGAAACATAGTGTCTTATCCGGGATATCAATTATTTATTTTAATTTTATGTTTATGTTTATGTCTATGTTTAATTTTATTTTTATTTTAATTTTAATTTTATTTTTATTTTAATTTTTTTTTTTTAATTTTATTTTATTTTTAATTTAATTTTAATTTTAATTTTAATTTTATGTTAATTTTAATATTATTTTTATTTTATTTTTATTTTATTTTAATTTTATTTTTATTTTATGTTATTTTAATTTTATTTTTATTTTAATTTTATGTTATTTTATTTTTATTTTTATTTTAATTTTATTTTAATTTTTATTTTAATTTTATTTTTATTTTTATTTTAATTTTATTTTAATTTTTATTTTAATTTTATTTTATTTTTAATTTTATTTTTATTTTTATTTTAATTTTATTTTTATTTTTATTTTATGTTATTTTAATTTTATTTTTATTTTAATTTTATGTTAATTTTATTTTTATTTATTTATTTTTTTTAATTTTAATTTTATTTTTATTTTAATTTTTATTTTTAATTTTATTTTTATTTTTATTTTTATCCAGACTGAATAATAATACCATCTCATTTATACAGAAGGAACTGTCATTCCCACTGCAAATATTTTTTATTTATTTTAATTTTAATTTAATTTTTATTTTATTTTTCATTTTATTTTTATTTTAATTTTAATTTTTAATTTTATTTTTATTTTAATTTTATTTTATATTTTTATTTTAATTTTAATTTTATTTTATTTTTATCCAGACTGAATAATAACACCATCTCATTTATACAGAAGGAACTGTCATTCCCACTGCAAATATTTTTTATTTTTTATTTATATTTTTCATTCATAGTTTTTGTTTTTTCACATTGATAAATTAATTTATTTTATATATTTACACAAATCATATATTTAAGTATAATTAATTGATGTAATTATTTGATTATCGGTGGTACACTTATGAATTCATTATATCACATAAGGTAGAATATATTGGAGCGCGGTACACTACTGGCATTCGTGAACATTTTTAGTGACAGCAGGGTTAGCTGAACGTTTTGATATAAGATATGTGTAGGTGGGCTTGAAAATGAAAGAGTGATGGCAGTTTACAAATCATGTTCTGATTTTTCCTTCCACACTGCAGCTTTCTCACTTCTCACTCTAATGTGACTCAGCTGCCCCCTGAGTGACCTTTGGTGCACCTGTGACTCAGTCAGTCACAGGTGTGTGAGAAGCTCTGCTCTAAACACACTGCTCAAACTTGCCAAATTCACTGGCGATTGCCATCTTCAAACGCTTGTAGTTTTAAAAGTATAAATGCTACCGTGAAAAGGTTTATACTGTGACAATCACAAGAAACAGACCTAAATTTTGATGTATAGTATGTCTCTGCAATATTAAAAATGAAGGCACAGTCGCAGTTTAAAAACGTCCCTTAACATTTCAGGTGGCTGTGAGTGAAGTTTCAATGAAAGTCAATGGGAGGGGTGAGGTGCAAACAAATGGTCATATTCTGAAAACTATCAGGAGTATGTCCTAGCCGTGAACATTTTTAGTGACAGCAGGGTTAGCTGAACGTTTTGATATAAGATATGTGTAAGTGGGCTTGAAAATGACATAGTTATGGCAGTTTACAAATCATCTTCTGATTTTTCCTTTCACACTGTAGCTTTCTCACTCTAATGTGACTCAGCTGCCCCCTGAGTGACCTTTGGTTGCACCTGTTACCTCAGTCAGTCACAGGTGTGTGAGGTGCTCTGCTCTAAACAGGCTATTTAAACTTGCCAAGTTCACTGGCGATTGCCATTTTCAAACGCTTGTAGTTTTAAAAGTATAAATGCTACCGTGAAAAGGTTTATATTGTGACAATCACAAGAAACAGACCTAAATTTTGATGTATAGTATGTCTCTGAAAGATAAAAAATGAAGGCACAGTCGCAGTTTAAAAACGTCCCTTAAAATTTCTTGGGTCTAAAGTGGAGTTTCAATGAAAGTCAATGGGAGGGATGAGGTCCAAACAAATGGTCATATTCTGAAAACTATCAGGAATATGGCTTAGCTGTGAACATTTTTAGTGACAGCAGGGTTAGCTGAACGTTTTGATATAAGATATGTGTAGGTGGGCTTGAAAATGAAAGAGTGATGGCAGTTTACAAATCATGTTCTGATTTTTCTGATTTTTCCTTTACACACTCTAGCTGTGCTGTGCTGCTCAATGCATTCCTATGGGAAAATTTCGCCGCAAAAACCGCGATATTTCTTGAACGATTTGGCGAAACGTTCCACAAAGTAATAGCAATCCGATCGGGAACAATCCGCACGTTTTGATATATTACTTGTATTTGTAGTGTAAAAACTGTGGGAGGAGTTAGCGTGGCAAATATGGCTATAATAAGAATAAGAATAAGAATATATATGTGAGATAACAATAAGTGTTCCTTGCTATGCAAGAACACTTAATAAGAATATATATGTGAGATAACAATAAGTGTTCCTTGCTATGCAAGAACACTTAATAAGAATAAGAATATACTTGTGAGATAACAATAAGTGTTCCTTGCTATGCAAGAACACTTAATAAGTGATTACAACCTTTTGTCTATACATGAATTTAGCCAATCCTCATGTGGCTATTACCAATAATGTCAATAGCAAAGGAAAAACAACTGTGCAAAAATAAAGATCTAATTTATTTGCACAGCAAAGAAGCTGACTACTAATCAGTTATGACAAAATAAATAGTAGCCTGTATAACTTTAAAAGTATTAATATTACAATGTGAATACAGAATGTTACCAATACAAAGAAAGACTAAAAGAAAGAAATAGTTACAGGAAAAAGACAGAGCACGGGTGATACATTACAGACATCCTGATGTTTTGAGGTCTGGGCTCCGGGGAAAAAGGGCAGAAGGGACACAGAGGCAGACCTTTATACCCCCTCCTTTCCAGGTAGTCCCACCCTTCAATAGGTTCCAGTATTTCTGATCAAAGGGGGCTCTGTGATTTGTGAAAAACTTTGGCCAACTGTAGTTCATCAGATGGAATTTAGGATAGGCCAATGTCCAGCGAAGCATGTGTGTGTGTGTGTGTATATATATATATATATATATATATATATATATATATATATATAGTTGCCTTGGAAAACTGTTGGTAACTGCATTAAAACACAAAAATATTGCAAAAATTGCAGCAGTTACTTGACAATACACAAGTCCTCCACCATACTAGTAATCAACAGTATATTTGCAGGTCAGGTACACAAAAATGGAGAGTAAAAAGAAATTGAAAAAAACTTTTAGACTTTAGATAAACCTGACTGCATTTTATTACTCCAATTTAGAGGCTTTTCCCTAAAACAAACCAAACCAAAAAAAAAATTAAAAGGGGGAAAAAAGAAACAGAACATCACGCGTTTCCTTTTTCTTTAACTTTATGTTGTTTTAGAGTCCTCTCTTGAATGTGCAAATTTCTTTTGGGTTTGTCTGGGTCGGATCAGGTTCTTCAGAGAGCAGTTTCTGAATTAATGGCCTCTCTGTTTCTCAATAGGAGATACCTCATTGAGGTACACCTTCTAATAAGTTTTTGTGTTCATTTTCCTGATGGTGATGCACATTATTAATTGCATCAGGAAGAGCAACAGGGTTACACAAATCAGATGAAGAGGGTGGAGTAAGATGTTTAGGAAAGCTGTACCCGAAAAAACTCACCAGCATATCTTAGCATTTCTCTAATGTGTGTGTTACTTGGATTAATCGACTTTGATCCAAAGATAACACCTAAGTCGACCACTCCACTCCTCCTAAGACATCCTGATCTCCAGCTCCCTTGTTACCTCCTCCCATGCTCATCATCAGGACTGCTCCAGAACCTCTGGAACTCCCCTCCCCAGTATGTCCTACCCTGTTCACCACTAGGTAATCCTAGAAAATTAATTTATTTAGGGGAACCTCATCTGCCTCCACCTAAAAACTATACCTCAGCCAGCTCCATCAGACCATTCTCCCGCAGCTATTACTTTTCGTACTAAACAATATAGTAGTGTGACCAGAGCACCCCTACCTAGAAAAAGGAGGTTACTGAATGATCCACGCGGAGTAATATGGGTACAAAAATTACAAACAATATTTTATTTGATCACATAGATCATAAGGAGGTTAAACATGAGCACGGTGAACATGTCAAACAGATAAAATCATTTTTAAAAACACTTAGCGTCTTCATTTCAGGGTCATTTTGGCAAGTAGAGTACCATATAAGGCAATATAGGGTAATGGTGTGGCTTGATCCTAGGTTTCCATAAATCTCCAACTTGTATTAGAATGAACCATATATTCTGCAGATATGTTCTCAATATGAGCCAGGATGTGTAGAGTAGCCTCCTGGTGTGTAGAAACTGGAACATAAAAATAAAAATAGATATATATGAAGATATGGGAGCTGAATCGCACCTAAGCCACACCAAACCTCCCTATACAGTAGTCAGTGGACACTTTCATTACCTTCTCAGTTGTAAGGCTGTCATACCCGCTTCTCAAATGTGGGGACTTCCTGGGTAACCACCCCAAGTGAAACAAAGTCCACAGTACCAAATGATTCTGGGGATATATATAAAGATTATTGTATAGATCACAGGCATCAAGTAAAACCCTGAAAACAGAGACAAAATATAGGTATATTACCATCAATAAAGATCAAGAAGACTCCCGTCGACTTGAAATAGGATCAGGTCCTTGATGCTTGTTCAAAGGTGCATATGGGGGTGGGAAGCCAGGTAGTCACAATGCGTGAATTCCAAACACATATATTATGTATGTAGCAGGCCGTGAGTACCTGAGTCTATATACCCAATAAAGGGTTTCCAAAAATTACTCAATCTGAGAAAGATGAAGCGGTTTAAATAGGATATAGCTTTGTCACAGCATACAATGCCTAAGTAGGATAGCGTATATATGTATATACATTATCCTCTGAAGAGGATTTCCAAAAAATTCCCCAAAAATGCAGGGTAAATTAGGCCCATATGACATACCCTCTTAACTCCATATATGCTCTATGAATCTAAACAGCAGTGAGCTAAAATAACTTGCCACCGGTGGAAGGTATATTCCCATAGGGGATTGCCGTTTGCGAACCGCTGTAATAGTAGCCTTATGCTGGTTTTCAGAGGGCCTCGTGCCTTCCTAGCAAGGAGCTGTGACACCGCCGTTCCTTCCCACCTCGTGGGCGCCGCACCCTATGAAGATGCCGAGCGTAGTGACGTCATTACGTTGCCGCATTTCGTCCGCCAATCACCGCAGACTTCGTCACCGGCAAGGAGGTGGAGCTTGGAGAGGAGGGGCCGAGCGGCACCGAGAAGATCGAGCGAGTAAAGAGGAGGAGAGCGGCCGGAGAAGGAAGACAGCTGACAGGTAAGTGTCGGTACCATGGGAGAGGGAGGGAGCGAGCGAGCCCAGGCTGGAGCAGGGGTCTGCAAGGTAAGTATCACTGGTGTCAGTGGGAATAGTGGCCCATCATTGGTGTCACTAATACCAATGATGGGGCACTATTCCTCCCACTGACACCAATGATGGGGCACTATTCCTCCCACTGACACCAATGATGGGGCACTATTCCTCCCACTGACACCAACGATGGGGCACTATTCCTCCCCCCACTGACACCAACAATGATGCACTATTCCTCCCCCACTGACGCCAAGGATGGGGCACGATTCCTCCCCCCACTGACACCAAGGATGGGGCACGATTCCTCCCCCCACTGACACCAAGGATGGGGCACGATTCCTCCCCCCACTGACACCAACGATGGGGCACAATTCCTCCCCCCACTGACACCAAGGATGGGGCACAATTCCTCCCCCCACTGACACCAAGGATGGGGCACTATTCCTCCCCCCACTGACACCAAGGATGGGGCACTATTCCTCCCCCCACTGACACCAAGGATGGGGCACTATTCCTCCCCCCACTGACACTAAGGATGGGGCACTATTCCTCCCCCCACTGACACCAAGGATGGGGCACTATTCCTCCCCCCACTGACACCAATGATGGGGCACTATTCCTCCCCCCACTGACACCAATGATGGGGCACTATTCCTCCCCCCACTGACACCTATGATGGGGCACTATTCCTCCCCCCACTGACACCAAGGATGGGGCACTATTCCTCCCCCACTGACACCAAGGATGGGGCACTATTCCTCCACCCACTGATACCAATGATGGGGCACTCTTCCCCCCACTGACACCAATGATGGGGCACTATTCCCCCCACTGACACCTATGATGGGGCACTATTCTTCCTCCCACTGACACCTATGATGGGGCACTATTCCTCCCACTGATACCGATGATGAGGCACTATTCCTCCCACTGATACCGATGATGAGGCACTATTCCTCCCACTGATACCAATGATGAGGCACTATTCCTCCCACTGATACCAATGATGAGGCACTATTCCTCCCACTGATACCAATGACGAGGCACTATTCCTCCCACTGACACCAATGACGGGGCACTATTTCTCCCACTGACACCAATGACGGGGCACTATTCCTCCCACTGACACCAATGACGGGGCACTATTCCTCCCACTGACACCAATGACGGGGCACTATTCCTACCACTGATACCAATGACGGGGCACTATTCCCCCCACTGACACCTATGACGGGGCACTATTCCCCCCCCCACTGACACCAATGACGGGGCACTATTCCTCCTCCCACTGACACCTATGACGGGGCACTATTCCTCCTCCCACTGACACCTATGATGGGGCACTATTCCTCCCACTGATACCAATGATGAGGCACTATTCCTCCCACTGATACCAATGATCGGGCACTATTCCTCCCACTGACACCAATGATGGGACACTATTCCTCACACTGACACCAATGATGGGGCACTATTCCTCCCATTGATACCAATGATGGGGCACCATTCCTCCTGCCACTGATACCAATGATGGGGCACTATTCCTCCTCCCACTGATACCAATGATGGGGCACTATTCCTCCTCCCACTGACATCAATGATGGGGCACTATTCCTCCTCCCACTGACATCAATGATGGGGCACTATTCCTCCCACTGATACCAATGACGGGGCACTATTCCTCCCACTGACACCAATGACGGGGCACTATTCCTACCACTGATACCAATGACGGGGCACTATTCCTACCACTGATACCAATGACGGGGCACTATTCCTCCCACTGACACCAATGACGCGGCACTATTCCTCCCACTGACACTAATGACGGGGCACTATTCCTCCCACTGACACCAATGACGGGGCACTATTCCTCCCACTGACACCAATGACGGGGCACTATTCCTCCCACTGACACCAATGACGGGGCACTATTCCTCCCACTGACACCAATGAAGGGGGCACTATTCCTCCCACTGACACCAATGAAGGGGGCACTATTCCTCCCACTGACACCAATGACGGGGCACTATTCCTCCCACTGATACCAATGACGGGGCACTATTCCTCCCACTGATACCAATGACGGGGCACTAGTCCTCCCACTGACACCAATGAAGGGGGCACTATTCCTCCCACTGACACCAATGACGGGGCACTATTCCTCCCACTGACACCAATGACGGGGCACTATTCCTCCCACTGACACCAATGACGGGGCACTATTCCTCCCACTGACACCAATGACGGGGCGCTATTCCTCCCACTGACACCAATGACGGGGCGCTATTCCTCCCACTGACACCAATGAAGGGGGCGCTATTCCTCCCACTGACACCAATGAAGGGGGCGCTATTCCTCCCACTGACACCAATGACGGGGCACTATTCCTCCCACTGACACCAATGACGGGGCACTATTCCTCCCACTGACACCAATGACGGGGCACTATTCCTCCCACTGATACCAATGATGGGGCACTATTCCTCCCACTGACACCAATGACGTGGCACTATTCCTCCTACTGCAAAATTACAGTTATGAAGTAGCAACGAAAATAATTTTATGGTTGGGGGTCACCACAACATGAGGAACTGTATTAAGGGGTCGCGGCGTTAGAAAGGTTGAGAACCACTGCTCTAGACAAACATTACAGTTACCTTCAGACAACACAACATAGATTCCATAAACACACTCTTACAATTTGTTATCTTAAAGACAAACTCTAGATACCATTAATACCAGCATGTCTTCTCCAATAACCTGGACTATTTTGGAAGTTTGAGATTCCTTTAATGATTCCTCCTGTTTCAGTTGTTTATTCTCAGCCTGTATAGATGCATTCTCTCCCTTCATATGCTGGAATCTAGGCCGTTCATACTTATTACACCTCGGCCATGTTCATTGTCCTATATGGATTTTGTTTCACTACCTCTCCAGCAAAAGCGGATCGACAAAATCGTGCAATGTGGCCAAATATTCCACATGCATAACATTTGATCTTATCTAAGGTGGTAGGGCATCTATTATCTAGAGGCTTTGTTTTAGACTGAGAATATTTGGTGACTGACACCTGATTAGAAACTTTTTCTGGCTGCCTACAAGATGAAGGGGCAGCTATACAATCGCTCTTACCACCCAGAGATTTACAGATATTGTCACATACAGGAGGGGCGGATGATTTCCCACTGAGTTCACAAATACTTAAACCAGTCTTTTTATCATCTACTCTAACAGGAAAATGAGCAAGCCGCTTCTGACAGTCGACAGAAAATTGATTCAATTCACTTTCTGCGTTCTTCAATCTTTCTAATAACTGATCAATTTCCTCCTGTAATCCTTTATCTCTTGTTAGCTGTTGGTGGCTAGCATCAGAATTGAAATTTTTTAACTACTCGGGTCACTTTTTGATATTTCAGGAGCTTCCTTTAGTGATTTGTTTTGCAACTTCAGATGTTCATATTCCTTAGCCATCCAACAGGCAGCAAAGATCAGTGGAGTCTTTCCCACACGCTTACTATAACTTTTCCCACTAGGCTTTGATTTTGTATCTTCTTCTAACTCCAGTCTGGCCTTTCCCTGACTAACTTCTCTGTTTTCCTCATTCTTTTCCTGTTCCTCATAGTCTTTTGGCCTTATCTTGTGGCTCTCCCTTTTCATCAACTGCTGATAACAGTCCATATCAGTGCTTGAGAATTCCACTGGCAAGGACTGGGTAACTGCATAAGGCCCCAGTGCTGACGATTGCTCATTGTCCCCCTGTTCATCATTACCACAAATCTGGGGTTTAGACTTTTGTGACTGTTCCTTCATACTTTCAGGTGTTGTTTGGAATGATTTCTCTTTAGATTCCATATTAAAAACATTCCCTGCCTCCCTACTCATTGACTCTTAACAGCCATATGCTCCAAGCACGGATCCTACGTTTTTTTCACTGCCCCTTAAGGGTTCAGTCAGATCCCTTTCATTCACACTCACACCCTGCTGCAATAGGCGCAACCCAGCAGGTAGGATGTTTTCTCATACACTCTCAGTACAATTTTATTTCAATTATACTGTTCATAACCAGTCTCATCAAAATATTAGTAAAGACAAAAGGTAAAAATGACATTCGATAAAGCCTACTAGTCTAGGTATTTCAGACAGAAATGGAAGATAGACATGAAAACAAAGAAAGATGTAAATAGTTATCTATTCCACACAAGAAGTAACATTTACCTAAACATTCAGACTTCCTCACCAAGGGGCACCATTTGTTTTGGCTGTTTTGCCACCACACATATTTACTTGGTTCGATCGAAGATTATAAATGTAATAAGTGACTACAACCTTTTGTCTATACATGAATTTAGCCAGTCCTCATGTGGCTATTACCAATAATGTCAATAGCAAAGGAAAAACAACTGTGCAAAAATAAAGATCTAATTTATTTACACAGCAAAGAAGCTGACTACTAATCAATTATGACAAAATAAATAGTAGCCTGTATAACTTTAAAAGTATTAATATTACAATGTGAATACAGAATGTTACCAATACAAAGAAAGACTAAAAGAAAGAAATAGTTACAGGAAAAAGACAGAGCACGGGTGATGCATTACAAACATCCTGATGTTTTGAGGACTAAGCTCCGGGGAAAAAGGGCAGAAGGGACACAGAGGCAGACCTTTATACCCCCTCCCCCCTCCCTTCCAGGTAGTCCCACCCTTCAATAGGTTCCAGTATTTCTGTTCAAAGGGGGCTCTGTGATTTGTGAAAAACATTGGCCAACTGTAGTTCATCAGATGGAATTTAGGATAGGCCATTGTCCAGTGAAGCATACCTCCTTTGAAACACAGGAAACTCCCTAGGAGGTGTTAGAAATGACAACTTCAGGACTTATGCAGCCAGGATTTCCCTACTGTCATAAACTTCTACAGGAAACCTTCACGGGGGGGGGGGGGGTGTTGAGGTGATACAACAGATGGTAAATAAGTTACAGGAATTGAGACCCCTATCAGAAGTTCACAATAATATTAAAAATTATTGTAGGCCCAAGAAGGTGAAAATTATTATAGGCCCAAAATAGCCATCACAGTGAGGGCATACAACAGCTAGTGTATCAAATATATCTGATTTCCGAGCCACAGAGTGGTCAAAGGTAAACCTGACCAATAAGCCATCTTTAAGGTGTCTGTCATAAAAGTCTTGGTATAGCAAGTCACTTGTGCCCCAGCATCCAGAAAAGCCCTCCACCTGGATTGGCATGATGGGAGAAGGTCCCGCTAGTTTGTCAGGGAATTTACAAGGAATAGTGGGGGTAGTCTGTCCTGTTGTCTGTATTCATACCCCCTTCTTGAGAGGCTTCTGGTTTTGTTTGTGTCTTGATTGGGCCCCAGAGGGTTGGTGTGAACTGATTTTCTAAGGCTGGTTACCTAAGGTCGAGGAGAGCAGGCCTGGACTGGTTGCTCAGAAACAACATTAAGACCTCTCTGCGAGGGTTTGTGCTTTCACTGTGTTTTCCTTGAATCTTTGACTTTGGAGCTAACTGCTGTAGATGGGTACCTCTGTGGCTCCTTCACCGGCGCCCTGTGAAGTTTCCTGCTGATGGCGTTCAGACTTTGGCGGGCTTGGGCAATCACGTTGGTAATGTCCCACTCCTCTGCAGATGGGCAAACGCTATACCCCAACATAGCAAGGTAATCCTAGGCGGTGCAGGTGACTGAACTTGAGGTTTATGATAGCTTCCACAGTAGCTCCTCTCAAATTCTCATTGGTATGCTGTTTCATTTATTATTATTATTATTATTATTATACAGTATTTATAAAGCGCCAATAGTTCGCTCAGCGCTGTACATTACAAAGGGGACAGAACATGTGACAGAACAACAACAATACAATGCAAAACATGAGGGGATCAAGGGCCCTGCTCTTTCGAGCTTACAATCTAGGAGGGAGGGGATGGTGGCACAGGAGGAGATAGCTGTGGGGGATGGGGTGGTAGGAAGAGTGAAGGAGGTTGGCAAGTTAGCAGGGGGTGGGGTAGGTTTCCCTGAAGAGGTGGGTTTTCAGGGTGCGCCTAAAAGGGAGGAGAGTAGGTGATAATCTGATGGGCTTCTGGCACATCCCACTCTTCCAGGGCCTGCATGGCATGTCCAACCAGGTTTCATGCTCTTGGTTTTCCAAGAAGGCTCTTAGTTTTTGATACGTGACCCCAGTGTATGTTGGGATTTTTTGGGCATTTTGCCACAAAATCTCATAAGGCTGCTATGAATTTTGGCCCAATCATGGCTACAGGCAATGATAAGGTAGCTTCTTCTGGTGGGGCTACTTGACTTGGGCTCATATCTTTTTTTTTTTTTTTTTGTTATTATAAATATTTATTAATTTATCAGTTCAAATACAAATCACATTGACATTTCTATTAAAATAATATTCAAACACTATCTTCCAATTTGCATAATTTATTTAAATCACTCCCCTCCACCCTCCCTCCTTCCCCTCCCCCCACACCTCAATCTCCCACTCCCCTCCCGCCTCCCCTTCCTTTTCCACTCTACGTTTTCTCTCTTCTCCTTTACACCATACATTTCTATTATTTCTAAATCCATTTCTAGGGGTATTATATCTTCATATATTTCACTTTTTCTCTATACTCTTCCCATTTTTTCCATTTTGTATTGTACACCTCCATCTTATCTATATGCATGTAATACAATTTTTCTGTCCCATAGATCTGATTTGTTCATCTCATCCAATCCTCCTCAGTTGGCACCTCCTTTTTTTTTTTTTCCAAAACCTAGGTATCAAGCTCTTCGCGGTCAAATAATGCCATATCCCCGATTTCACTGGGAATTCTGTGATATGGAGAAGACATAACTCTGGGTCTTATCCTATGTTAATTTTAGTGATGTTCCTTATTAAATAAACTATTTTCCCCCAAAACACCTGTATTCTTGAACACTCCCACCATATATGATACTACATGCCCACCTCTCCACATCCTCTCCAACATAACCGTGAGATTTCCCCATTCAATTTATGCTCTACATTAGGTGTGATGTGCCATCTGATCAAACACTTATAATTTATTTCTACTTCCCTCATACTAATGTTTTCGTGAATTAATCTAAGCATTTTCCTTTGCTCCTCCTCATCTATTTCTCTTCCCATGTCTCTTGCCCATTTCTGTATGTATATTAGTTTTGTGTCGGTGTCTAATTCCATTAATATCTTGTGTATTTTTGCAATTCCGTGTCTTCCGTTTCCCCGTGTCTCCAATATTCTCTCAAATGGATTCCACTCTTTTCTAGTTCTTATAGGCTTTGGGATGCTCTCGAAAAAGTGTTTCAATCGGTAATATCGTAATCTATCCATCTTATTGACAACTTCTCCCTTTTTTTCTTCCATCTATTTATATGATCCAAATTCTTCCCCTACCATTATATCTCTCACTTGCGCCTCTTGTTTTATAATCCATTTCCCTGCGATACTTTCCTTTCCAGGGATAAAATATTTTATGTTCCTTAGTGGGATTAATTGTGAATTAAAAACCCATCCCTTTTGTCTATGTAACAATTCCCACACTCTTAAAACGTTAAAAGTATACAGTTGTGACCAAAATTATTCAACCCCCAATGCTGTAAAGGGGTTTAGGGACTATAGTGTACATTTGGAATTGTATTCAGAATCAAATCCTACAAGGACGTTGTAACTACCCAAATGCAACTAAAATGACATCAATTGTTTATGTAATACAGTAGTAAATGGTTCTTATGTGGTTTCTTCATTGCCACAATTATTCAACCCCTTAAAGACTACCACTCTGAAGAACAGAGGTTCATACAGGTGCTTTCCATCAGGTATTGAAAACACCTGTGGATGTCACCGAGCAGCAATCAAGCATAATAAGCACCAATTAGGCAGCTTTAAAATGACTGTGATACTCAGCTCCTTCTAGACATTTACTGGTGTGGTTACAAACATGGTGAAGGCAAGAGAATGGTCCAGGAAGACAAGAGAAGAGGTGATTTCTCTTCACAGGAAGGGCAATGGCTATAAGAAGATTGCAAAGATGTTAAACATACCAAGAGACACCTTAGGAAGCATCATTCGCAAATTCAAGGCAAAGGGCACTGTTGAAACGCTACCTGGTCGTGGCAGAAAGAAGATGCTGACTTCGACTGCTGTGCGCTACCTGAAGCGTAGAGTGGAGAGAAGTCCCCGTGTGACTGCTGAGGAACTGAGAAAAGATTTGTCAGATGTGGGTACAGAAGTTTCAGCCCAGACAATAAGACGCACACTGCGTAATGAAGGCCTCCGTGCCAGAACTCCCAGGCGTACCCCCTTGCTGTCTCCAAAGAATAAGAAGAGTCGACTGCAGTATGCCAAAAGCCATGTGGACAAACCACAAAAGTTGTGGGATAGTGTTCTGTGGACTGATGAAACAAAATTAGAACTGTTTGGGCCCATGGATCAACGCTATGTTTGGAGGAGGAAGAACAAGGCCTATGATGAAAAGAACACCTTGCCTACTGTGAAGCATGGTGGAGGGTCAATCATGCTTTGGGGCTGTTTTGCTTCTGCAGGTACAGGGAAGCTTCAGCGTGTGCAAGGTACCATGAATTCTCTTCAGTACCAGGAGATATTGGATGGAAACGTGATGCAGTCCGTCACACACCTGAGGCTTGGGAGACGTTGGACCTTTCAACAGGACAATGATCCCAAGCATACCTCCAAGTCCACTAGAGCATGGTTGCAGAGGAAAGGCTGGAACATTTTGGAGTGGCCATCGCAGTCACCAGACTTAAATCCGATTGAGAACCTCTGGTGGGACTTAAAGAAAGCAGTTGCAGTGCGCAAGCCTAAGAATGTGACTGAACTGGAGGCCTTTGCCCATGAAGAATGGGCGAAGATACCCGTAGATCGCTGCAAGACACTTGTGTCAAGCTATGCTTCACGTTTAAAAGCTGTTATAACTGTAAAAGGATGCTGTACTAAGTACTAAGATTGAATGTCACTTGGGGGTTGAATAAAACTGATAATGCTGTGAGCACAGAAAAGACATTTGTGGTTATTTCATTATAACTGTTATGTTATATTTGTCTGACCTACAAGTGCCTCTTTAATGTAAATGTAAGCAAGATGACTGAATGATCAAAAGCAATGTCAAACTGGCCAAAACACTCAATTTCAGTGGGGGTTGAATAATTTTGGTCACAACTGTACGTGCTTGTGCTATCCTCTAATCCCCTATATTGTGCAGGTACCCATATAATCTTACTTAAATTTGTTCCACTCAGTGTATTTTCAATTTTGACCCAGCTTTTCTCAGGATTATGAGTCCAATCGAAAATTATCACCGCTTTATAGTATCTCTTAAAGTCTGGTACATCCAATCCCCCTCTTTCTTTACTTCTAATCAGCGTTTCATAGCGCATTCTAGGCTTTTTGTTTCTCCATATGTATTTTATTATCATTTTTTTAAGTTCTTTAAAATATGCCTCTGGAAGTTTGATTGGGATCATTTGAAATTTATATAATACTTTGGGCACAATTACCATATTTATCAGGTTTATGCGACCCATCCACGATAGGTTTCCAGTTCCCACTCTCTTTAACTCCTCCTTAATCTCATTTAGTAATGAAATATAATTAGCTTTATAGAGGTTCTTAATTGAGGCTGATAGTTTTATTCCCAGGTATTTTAATTCTTTATCTCTCCAAACAAAAGGAAATTCATCTTGTATTTTTTCTTTTTCACTATTTTTAAGGTTTATATTTAAGATTTCGGTCTTTGTCGGGTTAATTTTTAGATTTGATAGTTCCCCATATTCTTTCAATATTTTCATTAAATTGGGAAGTGACGTTCTGGGATTTCCAACATAGAACCGCATAAGCCGCTACGTTATGTTCTCTATCACCTATCCTTATTCCTTTTATATCTATGTTCTTCCTAATCGTGGACAATAAAGGCTCCAATGATAAAACATATAGCAGTGGGGATAATGGACATCCCTGTCTTGTACCATTTGACATCTTGAAGTGCTCCAATCTTCCTTCATTTACCATTATGGTGGTGGTAGGCCCTCTGTATAGCCCTCCAATCCACTTTCTCATTCTATCTCCCATCCCCAACACTTCCAAGGTGTCCATCATAAAACCCCAACTCCCTCTATCAAATGCTTTCTCAGCATCAATCGACATCAGTATCATTGGGGTTTTCCTTTTTTTACCTTCCTGTATAAGCAACAGTAATCTCAAACCGTTATCTCTACCCTCTTTCCCTGGGACAAACCCCACCTGATCTCCATGTATCCACTCTGGCATCAGATCTTTCAGTGTATTTGCCAAAACCTTTGCGTATAGTTTAGTATCTACATTCAACAGCGCTATTGGTCTATAACTCGCACATTGCGAGGGGTCTTTATCTTCCTTCTGAATTACAACTATATTAGCCTGTAAGGATTCTCCCCTTATCTCCATCCCATTTCCCAGAGTGTTCATATATGTCTTCAGCTTGGGTATTAGTAGCTCTTTATATTTTTTATAATATTTTACCGTATACCCGTTTGGATCTGGGCTTTTCCCCACCGCCATGCCTTTTAGCGCTATTTTTATTTCCTCTAAAGTAATTTCTGCTTCTAGAGAAATCAGTTGTATTTCACTTAATTTCAGTAGGCCTGCCTCCTTTAGGTATGTCCTTTTTTCTCTATTTACTGTTTCCATTTTATTTAACATATCCTGAGGTATGATATTGTATAACTCATTATAGTAATCTTTAAATACTCTAGCAATGTCCTTGGTTGAGTGTGCAAATCCCCCCTTGGGATTTCTTATTTTCTCTATATAATTCCTATTTTTCTTTTTTCTTAGAGTTCTCATTAAATACTTTCTTGGCCTATCTCCCCATTTATACCTTTCACTTATTACTTTGTTAAAGACTCTTATTTTTTCCTCCTCCATTACTTTCTCTAGTTCTTCTTTCTTCTTTATTATTTTCTGCATTATCTCCTTAGATCTTTCCCTTTTTATGAGCCTGTTCAAGCTCATATATTTCATTTAACAATCTATTAATCTTTTCTCTCCTTTCTTTTTTGCCCCTATTGCAATGAGTAGACCTCTAATGTAGGCTTTATGGGCTTCCCATACTGTTACAACCGACACATCCTCTGTTTCATTCTCTTCAAAAAACCAGTTAATTTCCCTCTCGATTTTTTGACCGATCTCTTCATCCATGAGGAGTGATTCATTCTTCCGCCAGACATAACCTCTCCTCTCTGCCCCATCTTGACTTCATTGCAACAGGGGCATGATCTGACAGAGTACTTCCTCCAATTTTTACTTCTACTACAAACTCTATAAATCGATGTTCTACCAATATGTAATCCAATCTGGAATAAGTCTCATGTACATGTGAAAAAAAGTATAATCTCTATCCTTCATATTCCTAATTCTCCATATATCCACTAATTGACACTCATGCATCAGTTTCTTTAATAATCTTAAGGACCTGCTCTCCTCCCTCCTCACACAGGAAGTAGTATCCATCCGCGGGTCCATAAAGATATTAAAGTCTCCAGCTACTATCATACACCTCCTTTTTGAAGTCCATTAATCTCTTCAATACTTCTCTCAAAAATGTCTCCGGCTTCTTATTTGGACAATATATGTTGGCTATTGTACACTCAATTCCCTGTAGTTTACCTCTCAAAAATAAAAACCTTCCCTCCGGATCTGTTATTCTCTTCTCCACCTCGAACCTTATATTCTTTGCAAAACCTATAGCAACTCCTTTTGCTCTTTTGATTGGTGAGTCCGCATAATACCATGTCGGGAAATATCTATAGGTCTTCAACCTAACCTTTGACTCCATTTCTAAGTGTGTTTCTTGCAAAAATACCACCGAAGATGTTCTGTATTGTAGTTCTTTAAATAACCTGAATCTCTTCCCAGGGCAACATATCCCCTCTACGTTATAAGTTATAAATTGGATTTCTTCCATCTTACCCTACTCCTCTTAACTCCTTCTTCCTCCTTCTCTTCCTCTTTCTTGTTTCTCTTATCCCGTAGAGTGTTATTATCCCACTACTCTTTTTTTCTAACCTTATCCCTCCCCCCCTCTCCCAGTGATCCGCTCAGCCCCTCTCTTCCTCCCCCTCTTTTTAGGCCTTCAATTTGCCTAATAATCATTTGTGGAGATAAAATCCACCTTTGATTTAATCCTTAGGGCTATACTCCTCCCATGGACGACTTCCCCTCTATCCAGGCCCCCCACTGACCCCCACTTTCTACAAAGACATCTCAAAAAAGGAGGTAGGCCAGAAGGGTGAGGGAAGAAGAGGAAGAGGAGAGAAAAAAAAAAAAAGGGCTCTCTCCCTTTCTCTCCACCCCCCCCCCACCTCCCCCCCCCACAAACTGCCAGTCCCCTTTTCTTTTAAATCTGATTTCCCAAAGTTCTTCTTCCCAACCAATGATTTAACCAGTATATCTCTTGGCCTTTCCTTCCCAAGATTCCCATGGAGTTTCCCTTTTCTAGAAATTCCTTCTATTTTAGTCCTTTCCATATCAGAATTTTCCATTATAGAGTTTAGTATTTTGCAAACCACCTCATACAATATTTCTCCTTTTGGGCTTTCTGGGACCCCTCGTATCCTGATATTTCTCCTCCTTTCTCTGTTCTCTTGTATCTCCGCCTTATACAGAAATTTTTCCTGAACTTTCCCCATATTGATTATCTTCTTTTCTAATTCTGAAATAACTTGGGTCTGATTTTTAACTTTCTGCTCTGTTGCTTCCACTCTTATCAGCAGCTGCCCCAAATCATTCCGAATATTTACCATTTCTTGCTTTATTGTTCTCTCCAATTCTTTAAACATTTCTGCCATCTCTTTTTTGTTTGGTATTTGTAGATCTTTTTCCAACTCTATTTTTTCTGATATTTGTTGACTACTGATATCCAGGCCCAATGACTGTGTAGGGCTACTTTGCAGACAAAGGTCTATTTCTCCTTTTTCATTCCTACTCTTGGGCCTTTCTGGGGTCACGTTTCCCTGGGACGTGTACTTTTTAATTGTGCCAGTTTGGGTCCCATTAAGCCCACTTCCTTTTACACTTTTATTTTTCATTTATTCTGTGGCTTTTATTTTCCTCTATAGACTCGTGGTTAGAAAGAGACAGCTATTGATATACAAGTCCCAGCCCTGTCTATTCACTTTTCCTTTAGCTTTTTCCTTCACCGATCTTCTTCTCCTTATTTGTCTGGGGGTCCCCCCTTTTCTCTCGCACTCTGCTTTCCCCACCAACTTAATACAGGATTTATATGTAAAGCCACAGCCAGGCTCACTCACCCTCCTTGCACTTTTCTTCTTGTGAGACGGCTCCAGGCTCCCTCCTTCAGTCCATCCAACAGGTCAGCTTTTCTTCTTCTCCTCTCATGGGGACTCCCCAGGGTTTTCCTCTGCTCTCTCTCTTCGGGCCACACTGTCTCTCTCCTCTCTCTCTGCAGCACTCCAGCAGGACTCCGGGGTAGCTGGCCGGCAAGCAGATCAGCGTCTCTCCCTCTCCCTGTCAGACGCCGGCCGGCTTCCTCGCCTCCCAGAGATGCACAGCGGCCGGCCATGTGTTCCAGTCGCGCCTCCTCATCTCCCGGCAACCAGGCACGCTGTCACCGTAGGGCTGCACACCCGCTGGTCTCCGACTCCCGGATCCCCCCTCCTGCGGGCCACCACTCGTCCAAGGGTGCCCGTTTAGGCATAGGTAGGTCTCAGCCTGCTGGGCCTCCGCACATCAAAAGGGGGTTGGGGGCCTGGGGGGGGGGGGGTCGGACAGAGGAGACTCATTCAAGAGCTCCTACATCGAGCTCTCCTCAGCCGCCATAGTCAGGCTCCGCCCCCTCCAGCACGCCAGTTCTCTGGGCTCATATCTGATACATTCATCTTATCATTGCCCGTAGCCATGATTGGGCCAAAATTCATAGCAGCCTTAGAAGATTTTGTGGCGAAATGCCCAAAAAAATCCCAACATACACTGGGTGTATGTGGTGCATGGTGTGGGGGACACCCAGCTACTCTAAGGTTCTCACATGCAGTGTTCTGTTGTGGGAAGACGGGTCAGCCCCATACTGGAAGAGCCATGTGGTCTGTGTGCCCAGTTTTTAGTTAGATATTTGGATAAAGTTGTGTAGGCCAGTAATATTGAGGATCCAGGCTACCTCTTGCTATTTTTCAGAAGTGAGTGAAGCAATTAGGAAGGGCCAATTCAGCAATAGATTGCTCACAGGGTGCAGAGTACACTGAGAATGCTGCTTCATGCTGCCATTGGTAAATTATGCCCCTAAAATGTGACATTTGACATGCTTTATAAAGCACTCTGAATGCCAAAGTGCCTCTCACTAAGTAAAATGGTTACCCTAGAGTCCTGTACACACTGTTGAGTTTGCTTTTGAAATTATACCCCTTGTTACTTTGCAGCATTTCAAAGTCCCCATAGAGGTCTTGTTTAGACTTGCTTTGCTGTCTGAAGCATGATACACTTTTGGATTACTTTTCTGAAAGTAATAAACAGATGATGAGGAGGTGTTGTACAGTATTGCCTCCTCAATACCTGTTTTAACACCCTAATTACCAGACAACCATGCCACAAATGCTCAGTCTTGGGGCAGTTGCAATGCAGCCCATTCACTTGAATGCACAAGGGGTATAATTCCTTCCACGGCTGCGAAGCAAAGCAATGTGTGCCTGGCATGTGTCCACCCCTGGACGCTGCTTCAGCAGCAATAGGGGAAGTGGTTGAGGGCCGGTAAAAATGTGGCTCAACCACGGGGTTTACTGCCCATCAGCGGCAACTGCAATAAAATAGGCTATTGAGGGTCACTTATTCAGTGTTTGCTGTGGTTTGTGTTCCTATCCAGGCTGTGGTGTTTAGTGTAGAGTAGGAAAAAGGTGAGTGAGAACTGAAGCAGGAGGTCAGCAGGTATCACACATAATGTACAGTGTGGGAATGATATAGCAGGAAAGCAAGCGGGGACCAGAGTGAGGACCGAGAAGGGAACTAAGTGTCTGAGAATCAGCAGAGTGGGAGATCAGATCAGCAGAACAGGAGATCAACAGAAAGGAGGATCAGAAGGTTATTAGAAGAGCGGAGTTTCAGCAGAATAGAGGATCAGCAGAGAGGGGGGAAGGTAGTCTGGGCAGGGGAGGTTACTGCTGAGTGGGGGAGTGGCCAGGGGGTGTTATTATTTAGTAGGAGGATGGAATGTACTTATGAGTGGGTTGGATGCTACAAAGCAATGAGGGTTAAACTGACTGGTGTGGGGGACAATGTAGTACTGGGTGGGGCTGCTACTGAGCCAGGTAACTGCAGAGTGGGGCATATACTAAACCAGGGGTACTGCTGAGCCGGGGAACCACTGAGCAGGAGATCTACTGAGCCATGAAACTGATGAGCTGGATATCTGCAGAGCAGGGGTACTAATAAGCCAGGAAACTGATGAGAGGGAGTACTCCTCAGCCACCAATAACACCAAACTAAACAATAACTAAAGCACGAGATACCAAAACACCTAACCACGCCTCAAATCTGGCAACTTCCTTATCATTACTTCCCATTTTACATCACTTCCCCTTTTAAAACAAATAGAAAACCAACACACACATGGCATTTGCCAAGCTTCATTAAAGCTTGAAAAAACCATCACAAAAGCATCAAAAACACTTCAAAAGCACTAATGTCTGTTTCTAATCAAAGCAGTCTGCCGATCTGATGGTGTTCATCTACACTGAAATTGGTGTGTTCTGTAATCTAGCCATTTTAAAATTCCTTTAAGCCTCATTAAACTGATTTCTATGTAGAGGGGTTTTGGAGAGCAGCATAGGCAGATTCTGCTAGTACTATCTATTTTACAATAAACAATAGCTTTCTAGCTTGTCCAACTGTTGTTACAGCTTAGATTGGTTGTGGGCAGCCGCCTCAACTGTAAGTATTTGATCATCACTGGGTTCAGACTCCAGCTAAAGACAGCTGTCTTGGGTGACGGTCATCTTTTGTTCATGGGCAACTGCTGTTGAAATACATTTTTAAAATGTGTGTAATTTTAAGTACTATGCATTTATTGTAGCCCAGCTTTGTGAACGTAACATTTTATTTTTCAGAAACTAGTCCGTTTAACTCAAACGTCCTTGAAAACATGCTTCACAGTCTTGAAAGTCACATCAGCACACGGAAGCGAAGTCGTAGATATGCAAGTGATAATGATTACAACATTGAAGTTCTGCTTGGAGTAGATGACTCAGTTGTACAGTTTCATGGAAAAGAATATGTACAGAAATATCTTTTGACTCTTTTAAATATTGTGAGTGGTTTATTTATTTACTTTACTTTTAATTTACTTTCTAGACTTTTTTTTAATTATTATTATTATTATAATGCACCAACAGTTTGCACAGTGCTTTACAAAATGAAGGTAGACATTACAGTTACAATACAATTTGGTACAAGAGGAAACAGAGCATCCTGCTCGTTAGAGCTTACAATCTAGGAGCTGAAAAGGGAAAAAATATCTTATAAAAAGTAATGAATATTGCATGTAGAAGTTGTCAAAAACACTGTCAAGCTTTTATTAAAATCCATGTCCCTGTTGCAGAGATTTTCCCTCGCTATTTTTGGTGATCATAGAAATCCATAAGTGTTTGCGTAACTGAGTTTTTGTTTACAGTAATCCTTTCACTATACTAAAGATTTCTAGACAAGGCACACTTGTAAAAGACAACTGTGAATTCTTACCTTAACTGTTGCCCATGCCGCCGATCCCATTCTAAAAAAACTTCATGTAAGGTCTGAAGTGAAAGAGTGTAGATCCCCTTTGTCTCCCTAAGCTTTCTGTGGTTCCTTCTGCTTTCCTCCATCAATTTACTCAGCACTTCATACACATACTAGGGCCAATTTACCTTTTAGCATGTCTATAGAAGGAAACTCAGAGGAAACCCACGCAGACACAGTGAGAACATGCAAACTCAAGACAGGTAGTGCTGTGGTTGGAATTCGAACTGTTGACCCTTTTGTTGCTAGGCAGAAGTGCTAACCACTCAGCCACTGTTCTGCCCGTATGCCAAAAGTGTCAGTTTCCCTGCAGACTTCACATGAAAATTTCTCATGAAAGAGATGCCAATTAGTAAAGTGGTCAAAAGCAAAGTATTCAGTCTTCTTTTACACATATACCAAATTAAAAAAGAAAAAAGCGCCACTTACAAAAAACACCAAAGTGTCAGCAGCATATCCCACCCAAAATAAATTTTGGCAACAATAATCCAAATTAAAAGGTATGCGCTAATAACAAACTTATACAAAAGTGTATATCATCATCCAAAAAACATTAGTGTTTTAAATAAATTATAGTGTCCAAACATAAATTAGTGTCCAAAAAAATATATATATCTTCAGTGACTTGAACCAATTGTGAGAAATCCACCACCAAAGGAGATTAAATGAACTCACCAGAGCTAATGGCTGGTCAGATTATAAACCAGCAACAGCGCTTGTGCTCTGGGAGCAATGAACCCGATGTCCAAATAGATATGGTGATGTTTCAGATACTTCCAGATAATAATAATCACAGCCAAACAACTTTGCAGCCCAAGCTCTTATGATGAACTTCTCCACTCTTTCTCATACCTCCATGAGAGCATGCAGTACACTCAGGGACAAAAAAGAGAACATAATGGTGCAATACGTTTTTTTTCATTTATCTCTTTAATAAAAAAGGTGTAAGGAAACTCACAAACAAGGTGTCCAACAGACACCAGCTTCAATCGCAAAAAAAGGGTTGAGATACAGTTAACGCTCACCGCAGATCTCTCCCATACAGCACAGACCAGCAAGGTTTTGGAATGCCCGTGTCATTTTCAGTACGTTGGAAGAACAGGGAGACAGTTGAAGACTAGGATAAATGAACATTTGAACAATATAAAGAGAGGGTTTGACAAACATAGTGTTTCAAGACATTTTAAATTAAGACACAATAGTGATCCGAGTTTAGCGACATTTTATGGAATTGAGAGAGTAAAAAGTCATTGGAGGGGTTCAGATCTGATTAAAGAAATATCAAAAAAGGAGACTTTTTGGATATATGAATTGGAGTCTTTAGTACCAAGAGGTTTAAACATAGATATTGATTTAAATTGTTTTTTGACTAATTTTTAAGATAAATATTTTAAAATATTGATCACATGTAGTGATCGTTATATATAGTTTATTTTAATTTGGTTTATATTTTTATAAAATTTTTTATTTTTTTTTTAAATTTTTTTGTGTATGAGAAGAGTTGTGCTTTAAGTTCTGTGCATGGCCCTTTAAGGGTTTTTCTGTGGTTTGAAGAGCCATGAACAGGATGGTATATATTACTTTTCTGCATATATTTGTTTTTATATTTATATATTTTTTTGTGGGTGATTTTGAAGGAGAACGGTATTGTGCTGATTCAAACCTGCAGGGTATATATATTTAGCTTTTTTGTTTATATAATAGAGTGTATATGTATAATTAAATTGGGAAACACCTGTTCTAGCCGGCGTGATTAAGGAGACTAGGAACGCAGTGATTGGCTGGGTGTTAAAACTATGTAGATGAAGGGTGGTATTTATAAGAGCTGTCTGACGTTCCCATCTGTACCGCCCCTTGATGACGTCGGTGTGACGAAACCGGTTGGGCGTAGCTTACTTGATGTGGACGTTAGAGAGCCTTGCTGGTCTGTGCTGTATGGGAGAGATCTGCGGTGAGCATTAACTGTATCTCAACCCTTTTTTGCGATTGAAGCTGGTGTCTGTTGGACACCTTGTTTGTGAGTTTCCTTATACCTTTTTTATTAAAGAGATAAATGAAAAAAACGTATTGCACCATTATGTTCTCTTTTTTGTCCCTGAGTGTACTGCATGCTCTCATGGAGGTATGAGAAAGAGTGGAGAAGTTCATCATAAGAGCTTGGGCTGCAAAGTTGTTTGGCTGTGATTATTATTATCTGGAAGTATCTGAAACATCACCATATCTATTTGGACATCGGGTTCATTGCTCCCAGAGCACAAGCGTTGTTGCTGGTTTATAATCTGACCAGCCATTAGCTCTGGTGAGTTCATTTAATCTCCTTTGGTGGTGGATTTCTCACAATTGGTTCAAGTCACTGAAGATATATATATTTTTTTGGACACTAATTTATGTTTGGACACTATAATTTATTTAAAACACTAATGTTTTTTGGATGATGATATACACTTTTGTATAAGTTTGTTATTAGCGCATACCTTTTAATTTGGATTCTTTTACACATATATCTTGAATGGAAAACGTAAATGTAGTAACAGGATTATGTTTTACATTACATTGCAATTTATAATATTTTTCTAGCATTACTGTGTGGATTTGTTATGTGACCATTTTAAATACAAATAATTTTTGGTCTGTTTATTTGGGTTATCTCTATATTTGATTTACCAAGGATACTGCAATATTTGGATGCATGTCTAAGCAATGGAAATCCATTTTTAAAATCATGCTTTATTTGCTCGGTTTTCTGAGCATGTAGTCCTTTCTTAAAACATATATTAGGCATTTTTGGACGTAGATGTCTATTTTTTATAAAAATATGGTTTTCCAGCATCAAAATAATTAAAATTTAGGTGTGATCCATAAATATGGAAGAACTTGGCCTACTGCTTCTATTTCAGTGTATAACATAGAAATCAATGTTACCTGTAATATATAATGCTAGTAATTATGCACTGAACAACACTGAAGGCAAAACCATATTTTCTTCATCTATTGAGGGACGCAGAAATTATTAGAATTTCTAAACCATTGAGTTATAATGCCCTGCCTATAGGAAAAATGGACATAGCTATCACAGAACCATCACATGTAAGGTTAGGTAGTATTGTCTGGGGATTCCTTGCTGATTGGTGGAAACAAAGCCTTGTCATACTGTGAGTATATTTAACCCCATCTGTGTTTCGGTTTCACAGGAATCTGCTACATGTAAGGCCAGTATTTAGAGGATTTAGAGTTTTTCTCCAGGTAAGGCATCATTAAAGTGCTCCACCTGACCTGGTCTAGCTTTGCTCATCTTTACTACACTGGGACATGTTCTTCTTGCTGTATCAGATAGTGAGACCGTCCTTGTTATTGTTCTATGGAATTTTTAGTTGTTACTTATGCAGAGACTGAACATTGTTTCTTATGCTGCCACAGCTAGTACTATCTTTTCAGTCACCTTCTTGGCTTTTAGTGGGTTCTGTGGCATCCCACCCACATATGTCACATTTAGGCACTGTTACTCTTTAGAACGCTGAGCACTGATAGAGGTGAGCGCAGAGGTGAGCTGCAGGCAGTTGTGGAGGAGGGTTACTATGGAGAGGGCCGGTTGATGACAGTTGTGAGCTGCAGTCAGGTGTTGCAGGTGATTTTCAGACAGGGTGCAGATATGAGCCACAGACAGGGTACAGGGGTGAGTTGCAGATGGGGAATGCAGAGGTGAGCTGTAGCCAGGGGGTGCAGAGCTGAACTGTGATTGGGGGGTGCAAAGGTGGGTTGCAACTCGGCTCACCTCTGCACCCCCCAGCTGCAGCTCACCTATGCACCCTGTCGGCAACTCACCTTACTCAATTTACCTCTGCAACACCTGACTGCAGCTCACCTTTGCACATCCCCCTCCACTGCCCTCATATGGTTAGCTAGCTTTGCAAAACACAGCTGTCAGCAGCCGGCCCCTCTCTATAGTAACTCCTGTTTCAGGTCCTATCTTCCCACACAGTGTACCAAGCGCACTTACTTACATCTCTGCCTCTTCCCCACTGGCCGGGGATCAGCCCTGGGGCATCGGCTTCCATGCATTAGGCTGCAGGAGGAGATGCCCCGCCCCTAAACACACTGCATACTGCACCCGCAGATATCTGTTCCTTCCCTGTTCCACAGTGAGTACAGAGGTATGGAGGTTCTGTGGGAGCAGATGGCGCTGTCTCTTCAGCCACGCTTCTGTGTTTATAAAGAGACAGTAGATATGGGTGTGCACAAGGCCAGTGCCGGAGGTGGCAGAAAAAAAGCCCTGATCACAACTAGGTCTTATTTTCGGGGTAGGTCTTATACTTTAGCAATTCCCAAAAATAGAACTAGGTCTTATTATCAGGGTATGTCTTATTTTAGGGGAAACAGGGTATATGCTTACAGGTATATGAACAGAAGGACTAAGCATTGAGTAGGGAATACATAGGTCTTCTTATTTTAACCACTTGCACTCCTGAGGTTTTACCCCCCTCTCAATGACCAGGCCTCTTTTTGCTACTCGGCGCTGCACTAATTCAACTGATAATTGCACAGTCATGCAATGCTGTACCCAAACAAAATTTACATCCTTTTTTCACACAAATAGAGCTTTCTTTTGGTGGTATTTGATCACCTGTGTGCTTTTTATTTTTCACGCTATAAACAAAAAAAGACCAAACATTTTGAAGAAAAACAATATATTTTACTTTCAGCTATAAAAAATATATAGTAAACTCAAAGTTAGTTATAAATTTAGGCCAAAATGTATTCTGCTACATGATTTTGGTAAAAAAAATCCCAATAAGTGTATATTGATTGCTTTGTGTGAAAGTTATAGCGTCTACAAACTATGGTGTTTTTGCTATACTTTGCTGCGCTAGTTTAACGGATAATTGCGTGGTCATGCAATACGGTACATAAATGAAATTTATGTCCTTTTTTTTTTTTACACAAAGAGAGCTTTCTTTTGGTGGTATTTGATCACCTGTGCACTTTTTATTTTTGGCGCTATAAACAAAAAAACATTTTTGAAAAAAACAATATTTTCTTATTTTGGTCATAAAAAATATCCAAAAAAAATAAAATTTCGTCATAAATTTAGGCCAAAATGTATTCTCCTACATGTTTTTGGTTAAAAAAGTAAGTGTTTATTTATTGCTTTGTGTGAAAGTTATAGCATCTACAAACTATGGTATAGATAAAGGAATTTACACAGCTTTTACTTTCTGACTGCTCATCACATTTCTTGAGGTGCTAAAATACCAGGATAGTACAAACCCCCTCAAATGACCCCTTTTTGTAAAGTAGACATCCTAAGATATCTGCTGAGAGGTATATTGAGTCCATGGAAGATTTTTTATTTTTTCCACAAGTTTCTGGAAAATGACAAAAACTTTTTTTTTTCTTACACAAACTTGTCTTTGAAATGATTTATTTCTCACACAAGCTATGGGTATATGTGGAATTACATCCCGAATTACATTCTGCTACTTCTACCGAGTATGGGGATACCACATGTGTGAGACTTTTTGGGAGCGTAGCCACATACAGGAGCCTGAAATCCAATGACCACTTTGAAAGCCATAAGGTGCGTAACTCCTCATTTCACTTCCTCAATACCTATCACAGTTTCAAAGGCCCACACATTCCAGGATAGCACCAACCCCCCCCCCAATTGACCCCTTTCTGGAAAGTAGACACCCCAAGGAATTTAAAAAGAGGCATGGTATTTAGCAGGTCTCATTTTTTCTCACAAGGTTTTGAAATATAAAAAAAATGTTTTTGTTTTTTTTCTTCATTTTCCAAATTCCAACTTGTGGCAACAAATGAGATCTGCAAAATACTTACCATGCTTCTTATAAAATTCCTTAGGGTGTCTGCTTTCCAAAAAGGGGTAATTTGGGGGGGGGGGGGGTTAGGTGCTATCCTAGCATTTCAGGGCCTCCGAAACTGTGATAGGTAGTCAGGAAGTGTAATAAGGAAATAAAGCCCTTTAAAAGCCTGAAGGTGCTTATTGGATTTTGGGGTCCTGTACATGTCTAGACTGCCAAAACATCTCTCATATGTGGTACCCCCATACTCGGGAGAAGTAGCAGAATGTATTTTGGGGAGTAATTCCACATATGCCCATGGCACGTGTGAGCAATAAATAATTTAAGTGACAATTTTGTGTAACAAAAAAAAAAATTTTTGTAATTTTCCAAAAACTTGTGGTAAAACAATAAATTATTCTATTGATTCAACATGCCTCTCAGCAAATAGCTTGGGGTGTCTACTTTCCAAAAAGGGGTCATTTTGGGGATTGGGGGAGTTTTATGCCCAGCATTAGAAGTTTATGCCACACATCACTCACTCTTCTAACTACCTGAAGATCAAGCCTTTTCTGACACTTTGACCCTGATTTACTATTGTGCCTAGGTGCGTTTCCGTGGGCGAACGTCTAATTTTTATGAGTGACCATCTACTAAGAGATTTACTATTGAGCAGCGTCAACAAGTGACGCCCAATCGAATTTACTAACCAGACACACACCAGGAATCAGACTCACAAAGCAGACTTGGTAAGAGGTATGTCTAACACCATGAAAAATCACTGCAGAAACATGTTCACTTTGAAATTTGCTTTGCCAAATATCAGGACTTCACTTTAAACAATATCTACCATTTCAAAAAAAAAATTTAAATGTGTTAAAAAATTATTTTTTTTAAGCAAAACGACACAGTGAAAAACTTTTATTTCAGTTTATTTGGCTGATACAAATGCGCATGTGCAGAACACATTTTAGATGTCCTCTGTGGGCGCTTGCTTTTTAGCCACTGCTCAATAGTAAATCTCAGTGTGGAGTCCTCTGACAGCCGGCACTCGGTCACGTCTACTGTGTTTAACAAACAGCACTAAGCATATCTTTATGTATTCTAATTTGATTTCCTTAGTTTTAATGATTCTATTTTTGTTTCTTATCCTTTATAATTGTTTATGTAATGATTTTACTTATTTCGAAGGTCTAGATAATATTTATTTTGACAGCTGAATGTAAAAATAAAGGTCCGCAATAAAAAAAAAACCAAAAAAACAGCGTGGGTCCCCCCTCTCATCCATACCAAGCCCTTAAGGTCTGGTATGGATATTAAGGGAGAACTCCACTCCGAAATTAAAAAAAAAAACAGCGTGGAGTACATCATCTGAGTGACCCCGCCCCATGTGACATCATTGATGATGTCCCTGGCTGGCCCTGCCCCTTACCTATTTAAGAACTGTCACCCTGTCTCTCCACTGAGGCTAACCAGCTTTATGCAGGAGACAGTCTGACAGTTCTTATATAGGTAAGGGGCGGGGCCAGCCAGGGACAGCAAGCATGTGACATGGGGCGGGGTCACTCAGATGATGTCCCCGGCTGGCCCCGCCCCTAACCTATTTAAGAGCTGTCAGCGAGATTTTCTTCATAAGGCTGCAAGCCTCCGAGGGGACAGGAACTTTTTTTTTCTTTTTTTGGATCGCCGCCGCCGCCGTGATTGACGTTGGATCTACTTCGGGGGACATTGTTTTATTAAAGGACTTGTCAAAGACCCTGTACTGTGTTTTTTTTTTACACAACACTTTGTTTTTTTGTGAATGAGAAGCGGGACCATGTACCGCAGACTCATTCACGTTGGGGGGGGCGGGATCTGGGGGCCCCTTTGGTAAAGGGGGCTTCCAGATTCTGATAAGCCCCCCGCCCGCAGACCCCCACAACCACCGGCCAGGGTTGTGGGGAAGAGGCCCTTGTCCCCATCGACATTAGGACAAGGTGCTTTGGGGGGGAGCCCCCCTTTGCCCCAAAGCACCCCCCCATGTTGAGGGCATGTGGCCTGGTATGGTTCAGGAGGGGGGGCGCTCGCTCATCCCCCCCCCCTTTCCTGACCTGCCGGGCTGCATGCTCGGATAAGGGTCTGGTATGGATATTAGGGGGTACTCCACGTTGTTTTTTTTTTAATTTTCGGTGTGGAGTTACCCCTTAACATCCAAACCAGACCTGAAGGGCTTGGTATGGATGGGAGGGGGGACCCCACGCTGTTTTTTTTATTATTTATTTAATTCACGGAAAGAAATTTAAAATTCAGCTGTCGGTGGGAAACTCCGATGACAGCTGAAACATTCCTTCTGTCCCTGCAGAGAGCTCCGCTATTATATTTGACATTAAAAAGTATAGAGACTGCAACTTTGTATCTATTTGTATTCATTTCGGATATAGATGTTTTTATTCAGATACATATAGATACAATGTTGCAACCTTTATACTTTTTAATGTCAAATATAATAGCGCAGCTCTCTGCAGGGACAGAAGTATTTACTTCGCTATTATATTTGCCGGCCGTAGACAGGGCGAAAATCGGACAATTTTCTTTACCGTTGGTGGCAAGGTCGGCCCATTGAACAACCGATTTTTCTTTCTTTTTTTTTTTTTTTAAAAACTGCCAGTTTTCGCCCCATCTATGGCCTGCATTTTTCTTTTTCTTCTTTTTCTTATTCTTTTTTTTATTCTGTTTCATTTTCTTCTTTTTCTTCTTGCAGGTCATGACTCATGCGCAGATTTTTTATCTGTAAAAAGATCAGCCAATTTGCCGATCATTGCCGCTAAAATCGGCCGATCTGCAAAATCAGCCGATTTTTATCCAAATTTACCGATTAAAAAAAGTGGCAAAATCCCAAAAAATGGCTGACCCACTAACGGCCCAAAAATCAGCCGATTTTTTTTTTTCGGGCGATTTTAGACCCACCTAAAACAGGCCATAGATGGTTTTAAAATTGGCCGATTTTTCTGGCGAAAAAAAAATCAAACAATTTTCGGGCCGTTAGTGGGTTAAAGTGGTCGGCCATTTTTCGGGATTTTGGCACATTTTTCGGGATTTTGGCACATTTTTTTTATCAGTAAAGTTGGAAAAAATTTTTTCCAACTTTACTGATAAACAAAATGTGCCAAAATCCCATAAAACGTCCGACCAATTATCCCACTAACAGAAGAGGCCCTTGTCCCCATTAACATGGGGACAAGGTGCTTTGGGGGGGAGCCCGTCCTGCCCCAAAGCACCCCCCCATGTTGAGGGCATCTGGCCTGATATGGTTCAGGAGGGGGGGCGCTCGCTCATCCCCCCCCTTTCCTGAACTGCCGGGCTGCAAGCTCGGATAAGGGTCTGGTATGGATTTTGGGGGGAACCCCAAGCTGTTTTTTATTTAATTTCGGCGTGGGGTTACCCCTTAATATCTATACCAGACCCGAAGGGCTTGGTGTGGATGGGAGGGGGGACCCCACGCCATTTTTTATTTATTATGGTGCTGGTTTTTAAATGTAATTTTCCCTTTTTTTTTCTTCACTGTAGCTCAGAAATTCACCTGTCACTTCCCCCAGCTCAAAGAGAAAGTTTTCTTGGAATTTATATCCCTAAAGGAAACAATGTTTACTTTGAGTTTATTAAAAGATACAAAGTTTTCTGTAACTTCGGGGAAAGTGACTTCTAAGCTTGTGAACTATAGTGAAGAAAAAAAAAGGCTGGCATTTGCATTTGAAAATCAGTGCTGACATACACTTTGTATTGTGAAAAAAATTATTAACAATTGTGTAAACTGAGGCATTATTTTCAATGGATTTTCATTCATAAACCGAAAATTACGTTAACCGAGACATTGGTAAACTGAGGTACGCCTGTATTAGTATTGCAATCCTTTGTATTGAGATACATAGAACCAACATACATCAGAATTGGCAACATAGCACAACATTTGTGTCACATTTGAGATATCTGGCTAGTTACACTGACCTTGCCCAGGGATTTAGGATTGATTCACACCACAGAAATACAGGAAGGATTAGTGTTCAACAGCTCTGTGGATTAGTGGTTAGCACTACTGCCTCACAACGCTAGGGTTGTTGGTTTGAATCCCAACCACAGCAATGAATTTGCATGATCTCCGTGTGACTACCCTAACATACATGTGCTGGTGGCAGCATCTTTGCTTTCTGTTTAAATGATCCCTAGAATGTGAATTAGAATGAGGCCTTGTCTGTTCAAACACCTTTAAAGTAGCACCTTATGTGAATGTCAAAGGATGGGATGAGATAAGGGCCTGGACTAATGATTGATTGGATAATGCTGGTTTGCATTCCACCTCCTTTTGGGAAAGTTTGTTAAACCATGAGAAGAGTTAACGAGAGAAAGAAAAGGATTAAAAAAAATAAATAAATAATGGCATGGAGTCCCCCCCCAAATCCATAAAAGACCCTTATCTGAGCATGCAGATACCGCATGCCTTCAAAGATTTATTTACTTTGTTGAATTGCCTGCTTGGTTCACACAAGATGTGATTTAAAATTGTGCTTTTTGTTGGCAATTTCACCGTGTTTTCTGTAGATTTACCAATGAGTTATTGCATTTTCAATTGTGTTTTGCATTGCGATTTCTATTGTAGTCTATATGTGAAATCGCTACAAAATGCTGAAAAAGTTAGACGGGAACTACTTTTGAAATTGTGCTGCAGCAAATCGCTTACGTTAAGACATCCACATCCACATTCATTAGATCGGATATCAGGTACAATTTCAATTCCCAAATCGCACCTGAAATTGTGCACCCTGGATGCGACTTGGCATGCGATTTGCATGACATGCGACTTGCAAATCGTATGCCAAGTCGCACCCTATTGTCTGCTATTAGAGCAGTCACATGGGTGCGTTTCCGACATGTACTACTTTTGTGACGATTTGTATAGATATCTGTTTTAGATGTCTTGCAAATCGTAAGGAAATCAGCATCTTCACTGTACGTCGCACAATTTATAAATCGGCTTTGATGTGACCGTGGTGTAAGGCCTTTTTATGTTTGATTTCCTGAGTGTTTTTACGACTTATGGAAAATGCTGCATACTAGCAAAAGTGAATTGACGTTTTCAGTATTGCATGCGAGATGTGGTCATGTGACTGCCTTAACTCATGCGATAATCTGGAGTGAATTGTGCCCATAGGGCCAATAAATATTGCCAATAGGGTTCCCTTTCACATCCCTGTTCAATGTTCTGTTGTATGCTGCACAGGTACACGTCACTGTGGCTTTCTTTCTGACTCTGATTTGTGGGGCCTGTATACCAAGGGTTAGCGCAGGTGGGAAGAGAATTAATCAGGTGCTAACGCTTTCTCTGACCAAATGAATGACAGTGGTGGGTGTGGCCTACATTATTTAAAGAGATGCAGTAGTGGCTGATTTTTTGCCTTGTACAGGCACATTATTTCTGCAAGTCCTTGTCTGTGGTAGTTTGGGGAGGAAGAGATACTGTGGTGAATTGCCCCAGGCCACACTCACGCTGTGTTTTGATGTGGGCTGTCAATGTTTTGCATGTTCTTCCTTCTAAGGTGTGTTTGTGTGTTGTACAATGATTGTGTTTATTATCTTTGCATTGTAATCCTAACACATGCCCATTGCTCTGCTCTTCCAAGTTTGCTTTATTTAGAATGAAATGCAGTTTTCAGACAAACATGGTGAGAAATGTATGTGTGGGGGATTTGGGGAGGTGTTTTTATTTTGGCACGTATGTATTTTTATATTGATATTTCGATCTGCAGCTTTTGTGAATAAGCCCAAGTGTTTCATATTAACCGTTTGTTTCCTGCTGTAACCTGTGAAAGCACAGTTAATTATAAGTATAATCTTTTAGATTGTAAGCTCTTATGAGCAGGATCGTTCTATTTTAGCAACATCAATCCTGCTTTTTTTTTTTTTTTCACACCAAGATATTGAATGTAGCTTTTTGTTGCTGTCCAAATAAATGTGGAATGTGTATTTGATCAATAAACATTTGTACTATGTATTTTTTGGGGGGATTATTTCATGTTCTAGTTGAATGTTGCACAGTGGCTAAATGGTTAGCACTTCCACCTGGCAGTACTAGGGTCGTTGGTTCGAATTCCAGCCACGGCACCTCCTGCCTGGAGTTTGCATGTTCTCCCTGTGCCTGTGTTTCCTCTGGGTACTCTGGTTTCCTCCCACACTCTAAAGACATGCTAGTAGGTTAATTGGATCCTGTCAAAATTGGCTCTAGTATATGTATGAATGTAAGTTAGGGCTCTTAGTACGCCCCTTGAGGGTAAGGGACTGATGTGAATTTACCACATCTATATGTAAAGCGCTGCGTAAATTGACAGCGCTATATAAGTATCTGAAATGTACTGGCACCCCTAACACTTATTTTTGCTAGCTATATAATATGCCCAAATCTTCCTTGTTAGAGTGCACATGTGCAAGTATGCCCAAAATAACAAACCAAAAGCCCCCTATTGCACCACAAGACCATGTTATGTACCAATGAATAGGTCGTGTTCAATGGGCAGCTAGCTATTCTTTTTCTACAATCCTCTTAACAGTAATAAATTGGGCCCCCAATTTATGTTGACTTTGAGCCTTTACTGGCAAATATGTATTCGCCAATGTCATATACACAGTATAGCTGCAAGCATTCATTCACCAATGCCAAATCTACAATAGAACTGCAAACATATCATTGCGAATGTCATATACACAATGAAGCCGCATGTAAAATTGCTATGGTGCACAAATAAATGCCAAGATGGCTGTTGGAGGAGGCGCAAGAGCAGCTGTCATACCGGAAATGCGTCATGATGTTGGCGGAAGGATGTTTGCACACACCCGAAAGTGGAAGTGGAGAGTGTGAGTGGATGGGAGTGTAGTTAGGAGAGTTTAGTGGTAATTTGCAAGTCTATTTTTTAGTTTTGTGAATTGTTCTTTTGTGGAATTCCAAACCACATCTGGACATGGTGAGATCGCTGTTCTCCACCGAGGAGCTGATCCTCATTTGCCGGGGAAACATTACTAATAATTGTTGTATTTTCAGCTGAAAACATGTCCAATTCCTAGATCCATTGAGGTACATAGTAGAGGTTCAAGGTTCTTCCTAACTAAACCATTATGAATGGACATAATCCCAACCATATTCCTGTGAAATCTAAATGATAAAACTGTACTGCGTTCATAAATAAAGCTGTGTGTGTAATTGAGGTTTTGGGGCTCATGGGTGCTGTGGCCTGTAGAGTGGAAATCAGTGGTTTGTTTTTGTGGCTATCGCCGTTTGCAGGCAACCTATGTTACACTATGGAATTGCTGCAGGTCATAATTTGACAAGCATATGGGTGCAGGTGTACAGCCCTGAACACAGACAGTGAGCATTCAGGGCCACTTCCCCACGCCTTCACACCTGTCAGATTAAAACCTGTGTTCATATAGCTGCTGTGTCCCCATAGTGTAACAGGTGGCTCCAGCCACATGAACAACCCCCTCATTCATGCTGTGCAGGCCAGAGGACCTGTGTGAATGGGCATTTTTTACTTTTTTTTTTCTCAGCTCATTAATTTCAATGGGCTGCCTAACGTGTGGGAACATGCAAAAATACTGCAGGCATAATATGTTAAAAGTGTGTTGCACCTAACCGCGCACATCTGCAAATCTTTGCTGTGCTGGAAAATGTGTGTTCTTGCATGCGTTTCTGCACCACCAATGGTGTGAACAAGTCCTAAGGGCCAGTTCACACTATAGAAACAGTCTAGATGTGTTCCTGATGCGTTTTTGCATGCCCTTTTGGCATGCATGTTTAGTGTGTTCCAGTACATTTTGGATGCGTTTTAGACACATTGCATTGCATTTTTGTATCCCTTCCAGTTAGTTTTTTCTACTTTCTTTTTATTCAATTTAATTAGGGACATGTGTGTTTTAGTACATTCAAGGACATTTCAATGTGTTCCAGTACAGTTCTGTGCAGAAACAATGCAGCGTGGTCAACTTTGTTTACAGCGCCTGCAATGCACTGATGTGAACTATGATATTGACAACCATATAACCTTCTTTCTGTGCGTTTGTGATGCTGAAAAAGCAACTGAAACACATGTAGTGTGAACTGGTCCTAAAGATTATTAGAGGTAAGGGAACGGGACTGACCAGGGATTGTGAATTCAATCAGACTAGTGGTGATATACAATCAGCAATCGTATAATAATGTGAGATCTGAGCTGCAGCTGATAGAAAATGAGACACATTCTCTTGATCAGTAAATAGTTAAAAAGAGTGGGGCGGTGATCCATAGATTTGCATATGGGACAGGTGATGATGGGGTGGAGGAGGGGGTCAAGTTGTATAAGGAGACAGATTTAAAAGAAGAGAAAAAAGTCACAATGAAATATGCACAGCATGAAACGTGCACATTTCCTAATTGGCAGAAGAACAGGACGCAGGTAACATTCATCCACTTTCTAGTCATTAGGTAAAATCATAATTGATTGATCAATATTCCTGGCACTGACACAACCCAGAAAATTGATCTCCATTTTTTTAACGTTCATAAATGTCAAGGAGCTTATAATCTAAGGGCAGAAACTCAGCCATGTAACTAGGTCCAATGAACCTAACAGCATGTCTTTTGAGTGTTGGCAGAAACACATCCATACAGGGAAAGCATGCAAACTGGGATGCTGCTATGACTGGGATTAGAACCCATGATCCAAGTGCTGTAAATTCTGAGCTCTAACCACTAAACCACTGTGGGAGACACAGTTCGAGCTACAATGTAGAATAGTTACATTGTTTAAAAATGATAAAGCGAGCGCTGGTCAAATTATATAGACTACTAAAATGGTATTACACAAGTTAAATATAACCACGAACAGTAGTGCATGAACTCGTCAAAGGTCATCCACCCTTGTGACAGTGTACTACTCTATTAAGCACCTTTCTGGCTCCTGTGGCTGAACTAATTCCTCCCCAGGACCATTTGGGCACCCACCCTGATGGATGACTGGATGGCTGGAGCTGGATGACTAACCCATAGCTGCCAGCATACTGCTGCACCCCCAGATGTGTGATGTGTATAACCCATGCGCATTAATACTTTTGTTCTGGTGAGTGTAGACCAGTCCCAAGGGTGGCTTATCTTTCACGAGTTCATGCACTACTGTCCGTCAAGGAGAAACCACACGTGCCAATAATAGGCACTCTGTGAGCTGGTACTCTCACACGAAGGACATTCCATTATTCAGGAATGATTATATGAACTTATTTTAGCACCATTTACCATTTTACATCATTATTGCAATTATTTGCTCTTTTTGGTTTTTACATGCGTTCATTATTGATCACATGCATTTATAGCGCTGCACTTGACTTTAACATAGAATAGTTACGTGATTAAAGAGAATAAAGATATATCATTATATTTGGGAAATATAATGATATTTCCCAAATATAATGATTAGTAAATGCATTAGTTGTCTGATCATTTTGGACAAGCAGCAAAAAAAAAAAAAAAAATAATAATATAGGTGTACTAATTATGTTACATTCTAAGTATTTTGCTAAGAGAAAAACACCAATGGTAAAAAGCCCGCGCTTGTTCGTCATCTAGCGAACATATCCGGAATTGCACCTAAAAATGTGCCAGACGCGATTTCACATTTACTAATAGTAAAGTAGAAGTTCGTCAATGAGATTGCTAGACGCCTTTCAGAAGACTGACAGGTCTTGATTGATTTAATTGAGTCTGCCTGAATGGTCAGAGTCTGCTGGTAGACTCAAGTCCTTCTCAAGTATCAGGGCCTTTTTCTTCACATGAAAAAAAAAATCAGTATTTTTTGCTAGGAAATTAATTTAAACCCCCAAACATTATATATTTTTTTAAAGCAGACACCCTAGTGAATAAAAAAGTGGGTACTACAATTTTTTATGGCACATAGTACTCACGCAGCGATTTTTCAAAAGAAAATTTTCTTTAAAAAATACACTTTTCTTTTAATGCACAAAAGCACAATATATTGGCCAATTATTTGTTAAAATATAAAAGATGGTATGCCGAGTAAATAGATACCAAACATGACATGCTTTAAAACTGTGCATGCTCCGTTCCGTGCAATGGTGACAAACTGCATACATTTTTAATATCCACAGGCAACGCTTTAAAAGCTACCATTTTAGATTTGCAGAGGAGGTCTAGTGTTAGAATTACTGCCCTTGATCTGAAGTTCACGATGATACCTCACATGTATGGCACAACCGCTGTTTACATACCAGCACAGGGTCAATGCTTGTGCACACAGGTGTGTGCATGGGAGGGGCGAGTTTTTTTTAATTTATTTAGATTTTTTTTATTATTTTTTTCACTGTGCCTTTCTTTTTTCTTTTTTTTTTTTGATCACTTTTAATGCTATAACAGGGAATGCAAATATCCTCTATAACTTCAATCGGCATTGTCATATATTTTTTTTTCAGAAATCTGGGGTCTATCAGACTTTATATATCTCCTCTTCCCTTACATTATCTAATCAAACCAAAATGGGTGTGATCAGATGCTTTCCCAATCTACAATTAGTGCTGTTTATATGCTGCGAAACTGAAGTGATGAAATGCTCGTAGCTTCTGATTTCTTAGGCTATAGAGATGATTGGCAACATTCTGGTCTCCAATCAGCTCTATGGTCAGCTGGCTGAAACACCGGCTGCATTCTCAGGTTCCCCCGATGGCACGGGACTGCCCGAGAAGGCTGTGGAAGGCAGTGGGGGAGGGGGGGCACCATCTCCCGCTGCTTGTAAAAGCAATCCTGCAGCTAATTAGCCACTAGGATTGCTTTTATATGAAAGCCGATTGCCGGCTGAAAAAAATACCAGGATGATGCCTGCAGCTGTAGGCATCATCCTGGTATAACCATTCATAGTCCAGTGATGTACCAGTACATCGCTTATCCTTGTTGGGTATATATACACTATGTTCTTTTTTTTTTTTGTATGTAGCCTGTGGGCTGAATGAAAAAAAGAGAAGAAATCTCTGCCAGAAAAAGTGTGTGGTATGCCCACCATTAGAATATACCGCCCTGCATCCACCCACTTTTAATGGTGGGCACACATTAGGTCACGCTTTGCCACATGTACCAGTTCCAAGATTGAACAAATGTCTACATAGTGCAACGCTTTGAATAAAAATTGTCCACGTATAAGTGGTACCCCATATGGAAAAAGGATGACACCAAGTCCTAAACTATCTTGTCACTACTCCCCATGTAGTCTGGGCATCCGGTCGGCTCCACGTGACTATCTTTTCCCTCGTAAATCCGAAACTTAAGTAATAAGTAATAAGTATAGCCTGTTGCCCTCTCACAGGTCTTCTACATCTTGACCCCATATCTGGCACGCTTGCAGGGGAGAAATTGTTTGAATGCAAGGCAGCCAGAAAAATTAATGAGGGACTCATCAACGCAGATTTTTTGCTGGGGAGTATAGACATCTGAAAATTTTTGGTTAAGGTGATTTTCGAGGGGCTGAATTTTGTGGAGCCGGTCAAATTCAGGGTTACCCCGAGGACGACAGAGTGTATTGTCGTTGAAATGCATAAAAACACATTATACTCTCATATCAATGCCTTGCCATGGCTGCAAAGAATACGGCATATGATGAATCGGGTCTGTGGACCAATACAACCGCAATTCATTTTTTTTAGTAATGCCCATGTTGAGGGATAGGCCCAAAAAAAAAAAAAAATGTAAATTCGGAAACCGTAATGAGTTTCCATGCAAATGGTCTCGCAATTATATAAATATTATATAAATTGCTTTGATCCACAATCAACGCATACAGATATTCCGTGAAAAACAGCTCCACAAATCAAGGGGAGTAGTTAAATTTGCTATTTCCACCTGAAGTCCGGGTTGGGCAGTGAATGTTGGAAGTACAGGTGCTGCAGAATTTGTGGGCTGTCAATCGGGATTTGCAAGATACTAGCTCTATGGGCCTGTGTGCAAATTCTTGGTGGCTACGGGACAATACTTGTGCTCACCACCACACTGGCTTGTACTGGACTTATGGGACTCGCCACATCACCAAGTCCTAATGCAGTGTTGGTATTATTATACAGGATTTACACCCTGTTCCAAATTATTATACATTATACATATATTTTTCTCATTTACCTAAATAATGTAAATAACAGTCAGCATAATTCTCATGTTATCAACTATTAAGAGTACAATTCAAATTTTATTGAACAAACCTCCTAATGATAACAGTATTTTTTTTTTAAACATAAAAAACTTACAATGCACTGTTCCAAATTATTACGCACAGTAAGTTTTAAAACACTTTATAGGTTGTAAAGAACTGAAAATTGCCATTTGTTGTGTTTGCAGCATATTTACTACTGTCCGTGATACTTTATTTGCACTAACATACAATTTTGAGGACAAACTTTCGGGGTGTGTCTCCTTCTTCAAGCTCCAAGCAGTACTATACAAATCACAAACTTTTAGCAGAATGTTAGAAGAGATGAAAAAAAAAAAAGAGGCTAGAGATAAGACACAGCAAAAGCAAAGGGGGGGGAGGGAGAAAACACTCACACAGAGGGAGTCAAGCTTGAGCTGATAGTCATAAAAAACTGTTGGATAATGATTGAGGAATCCCATGTCCAAATTAAGGCCGTTATCTCTTGTGTCAAATAGAATTATCATTCTTAGTTCAAAAGTTTTTCCTGAATGGATTTGAAATTTCCTTTAAGAACTAAAATATTGAGGTCTCCCATTGTGTGGTCTGGTTGTGCGAAATGGTGTCCCACAGGTGTGCAGAAGTCATCTTCTTTATGTTCCTTGATGGTATGTCTGTGCAAATTCATCCTTGTTTGCAACTTCTGTCCTGTTTCGCCAACATAAGATCCTTTGCTGCATTTTCTGCACTGGATAAGGTACACAACATTATTGGAGGTGCAGCTGTATGATCTGGAAATACTAAAGATCCCTTTTGAGTGTCTGACACTTTTTGATGGATTGATTTGGTTGCACAGTTTGCAGCGTTTTTTATTGCAGGGTTTGCTTCCATTATTTGTGACATCTTGATCAGAAGGAAGTTTCCTACTGATTAGTTTATTTCTGAGGTTGGGGGGTTGTCTGAAGGCCAGTATTGGGGGTTGCTGGAATATTTCTTTCAGAGTTCCATCCTCTGTTATGATGGGTTGTAAATCTTTGATTATTTTTCTTATTCCTTCTAGTGCTGGGTTGTATGTGGTTACTAAAGGTACGCGGTTGTTTGTTTTTTCCTCTTTGTACTGAAGTAGATTTTCTCTTCAGGTTCTCAAGGCTATGTTTATGCTGGTGTTGATAGTTTTGTCCTTGTAACCTTTCTTATGGAAGGCGTGTGCTTGTGTCCCGAGATGTTTATCTCTGTCTCTTGGGTCAGAACATATTCGGTGGTATCTAATGGCCTGACTGTGTATGACTGCACGTTTTGTGTGTTGGGGGTGGAAGCTAGAACTGTGGTGGTAGTTGCATCTGTCAGTGGGTTTCCTGTATATTGAGGTGTGAAGCGTATCATCCCTGATGTATACTGTGGTGTCTAGGACGTTGATGTGTGTGTCTGAGTATTCCATTTTTAGTTTGATGGATGGATAAAAAGTGTTGATCAATGAGTAAAATTGTTTTAGGTTTTCTTCACCTTCTGTCCATATGATGAAAATATCATCAATATAGTGATAGTATCTGTATGGTTTTTGTTCCATGCTGTTCAGGAATTTTTCCTCCAGGTCAGCCATAAATAAATTGGCATATTGGGGTGCAATTTTACTTCCCATCGCAGTACCCATACATTGAAGATAGATGTCTTTATTGAAGGCAAAGTAGTTGTGTGTAAGTATGAATTCAATGAGCTGTGTAACATCCTCAGCAGTGTATTTCTTGTTTGGTGAGGATGATAAGGATGTGTGACATGCAGCTAATCCATCCTTGTGAGGGATATTACTCTACAGGGATACTACATCCATAGTCACTAGAAGTGTATTAGATGGTAATTGCTGTATGTTGTTGATCTTGTTCAGAAAGTCAGTTGTGTCTTGCAGGAAACTAGCAGTATTCTTGACTAACGGTTTTAAAACTTTTTCTACAAAGCCTGAGATTTGTTCGGTGAGTGTATTCATACCTGTTATGATGGGTCTGCCTGGATATCCTGGCTTGTGGATTTTGGGCAGCATGTAGAAGTCCCCGATTTCTGGATGATCCGGAATCACATTTATAAGTTCTGAATGTAGGTGGGCTGGAAGGGTTTTAATGAGACCTTTTAATTGCTTTGTAAAGTCCTGGGTCAGATCGTAATCCAGTTTTTTATAGTAGATGGCATTTTCTACTATAAAATCTACTTCAGTACAAAGAAAAAAACACAAACAACCATGTACCTCTAGTAACCACATACAACCCAGCACTAGAAGGGATAAGAGAAAAAAAAAAAAAAACAGAGGATGGAACTCTGAAAGAAATATTCCAGCAACCCCCAATACTGGCCTTCAGACAACCCCACAACCTCAGAAATAAACTACCGTATTTTTCGCTCCATAAGACGCACCTGACCATAAGACGCACCTAGGTTTTAGAGGGGAAAAACAAGAAAAAAAAATATTCTGAACCAATGGACTACAGACACAGTACAGGGGATGACCAAAGACTGCGGACACAGTGCAGGAGATGACCAGAGACTGCGGACACAGTGCAGGAGATGACCAGAGACTGCGGACACAGTGCAGGAGATGACCAGAGACTGCGGACACAGTGCAGGAGATGACCAGAGACTGCGGACACAGTGCAGGAGATGACCAGAGACTGCGGACACAGTGCAGGAGATGACCAGAGACTGCGGACACAGTGCAGGAGATGACCAGAGACTGCGGACACAGTGCAGGAGATGACCAGAGACTGTGGACACAGTGCAGGAGATGACCAGAGACTGCGGACACAGTGCAGGGGATGACCAGAAACTGCGGACACAGTGCAGGGGATGACCAGAGACTGCGGACACAGTGCAGGGGATGACCAGAGACTGCGGACACAGTGCAGGGGATGACCAGAGACTGCGGACACAGTGCAGGGGATGACCAGAGACTGCGGACACAGTGCAGGGGATGACCAGAGACTGCGGACACAGTGCAGGGGATGACCAGAGACTGCGGACACAGTGCAGGGGATGACCAGAGACTGCGGACACAGTGCAGGGGATGACCAGAGACTGCGGACACAGTGCAGGGGATGACCAGAGACTGCGGACACAGTGCAGGGGATGACCAGAGACTGCGGACACAGTGCAGGGGATGACCAGAGACTGCGGACACAGTGCAGGGAATGACCAGAGACTGCAGACAGTGCAGGGAATGACCAGAGACTGCAGTCAGTGCAGGGAATGACCAGAGACTGCAGACAGTGCAGGGGATGACCAGAGACTGCAGACAGTGCAGGGAATGACCAGAGACTGCTGACCTTTGGGGAGGGAGGGGGAGCGGGTACCTGAATTTGACAGGTACCCGCTCCCACTTCCGCAGAGTTGTCCTTCCTTCCTTCTTCCCGGGCCGGCTTCTGTGACAGCCGGGTGCCCACTGCGCATGCACGAGAAGCGCTGCGCTTTGTGAATGGCCCGGCGCTTTGTGAATGGCCCGGCGCCTTCTGGGACCTGTCATGTGTCCCAGAAGACAGCGGATCATTCACAAAGCACAGCACATGCGCAGTGGGCACCCGGCTGTCACAGAAGCCAGTGCGGGAAGACTGTGCAGCGCTGGAGCGAGGAACAGGTAAGGCCCTGCAGGAGAGAACAGCTGAGCGGCCGGCCCGGTATTCTGACATGGTGGTGGCAGAAATACCGGACCGGCCGCTTTATATTCGCTCCATAAGACGCACTGACATTTTCCCCCCTTTTTTGGGGGGAAAAAAGTGCGTCTTATGGAGCGAAAAATACGGTAATCAGTAGGAAACTTCCTTCTAATCAAGATGTCACAAATAATGGAAGCAAACCCTGCAATAAAAAAACGCTGCAAACTGTGCAACCAAATCAATCCATCAAAAAGTGTCAGACACTCAAAAGGGATCTTCAATATTTCCGGATCATACAGCTGCACCTCCAGTAATGTTGTGTACCTTATCCAGTGCAGAAAATGCAGCAAAGGATCTTATGTTGGCGAAACAGGACAGAAGTTGTAAACAAGGATGAATTTGCACAGACATACCATCAAGGAACATAAAGAAGATGACTTCTGCACACCTGTGGGACACCATTTCGCACAACCAGACCACACAATGGGAGACCTCAATATTTTAGTTCTTAAAAAGAAATTTCAAATCCATTCAGGAAAGAAAAACTTTTGAACTAAGAATGATAATTCTATTTGACACAAGAGATAACGGCCTTAATTTGGACATGGGATTCCTCAATCATTATCCAACAGTTTTATGACTATCAGCTCAAGCTTGACTCCCTCTGTGCGAGTGTTGTCTCCCCCCCCCCCCCCTTTACTTTTGCTGTGTCTTATCTCTAGCCTCTTTTTTTTTTTTTTATCTCTTCTAACATTCTGCTAAAACTTTGTGATTTGTATAGTACTGCTTGGACCTTGAAGAAGGGGACATACCCCGAAAGCTTGTCCTCAAAATTGTATGTTAGTGCAAATAAAAGAAGTATCACGGACAGTACTCAATTGTTTCTGTCGCAAATGCACTAATACGGCTACAATCACCTCAGCATATTTACTGAAATCAAAAGCTATTTCAATCAAACTTTTTAAACATTTTAACAGGTCACATTACATTTTAACATAGGACCCCTTATTTGTTAGCAGCTTCACAAGTCTTGCATCCTTTGAACTTGTGAGTTTTTGGACAGTTTCTGCTTGAATTTGTTTGCAAGATGTCAGAATAGCCTCCCAGAGCTGCTGTTTGGATGTGTACTGCCTCCCACCCTCATAGACCTTTTGCTTGAGGATGCTCCAAAGGTTCTCAATAGGATTGAGGCCACACCATGACTTTCTCTCCTTTTATCCCCATAGCAGCCATTGATGCAGAGGTATTCTTTGCAGCATGAGATGGTGCATTGTCATACATGAAGATGATTTTATTACGGAAAGCATAGTTCTTCCTTCTGTACCAGGGAAGAAAGTGGTCAGTCATAAACTCCACATACTTTGCAGAGGTCATCTTTACACCTTCAGGGACCCTAAAGGGGCCGACCAGCTCTGTTCCCATGATTCCGGCCCAAAACATGACTCCACCACCGCCTTGCTGACGTCGCAGCCTTGTTGGAACAGGGTGGCCATCCACCAACCATCCATTACTCCATCCATCTGGACCATCCAGGGTTGCATGGCACTCATCAGTGAACAGGACTGTTTGAAAATTAGTCTTCATGTATTTTTCTGCCCAATGCAGCTGTTTCTGCTTGTGAGCATTGGTTAGTGGTGGCTGAATAGAAGGTTTATGCACAGTTGCAAGACTCTGGAAGACTCTACACCTTGATGTCCGTGGGACACCAGAGGCACCAGCAGCTTCAGATATCGGTTTGCTGCTATGTCATGGTATTTTAGCAGCTGCTCTCTTGTTCCGATGCATGGATCTGGCAGAAATCTTCCTCAATGTGCCTTTATCTGCACAAACCCTTCTGTGCTCTGAATCAGCCACAAATCTCTTAATAGTGCGATGATCACGCTTACGTTTTCGTGAAATGTCTAATGTTTTCATACCTCGTCCAAGGCATTGAACTATTTCAATCTTTTCGGCAGCAGAGAGATCCTTTTTCTTCCCCATATTGCTTGAAAATGGTGCTCTGCTTAATAATGTGGAACACCCTCATTTAGTAGTTTTTCCTTAAATTGGTCTCACCTGCCAATCTAATTATCACAGGTGTAAAGGAAAAGACTTAGCGAGCGCTTACGGTTAGCAGCTATAGCACCAAAAAGGAACCACAGACCTTTCCAGAAACGATAGAAGAAACACAGTGCAGAGCTAAAGTAAACAACCTGAATGGCAATTAAAGTCCTATGATAACTGGAACTGCCAGTATTTAAATAAACGGTGTATCCACATTATGGGTGTAACAGGTAGCAATAAAATGGCAAACTGTCCAGCGATGACAAGTCCAAAACAATACTGGTAGCAGATGTAGCAGCTATAATATTCCAGTCTGAGCAAATCGTAATCCGGTGAAGGGCGACAAAAATGGTAAGAATGCGCACTCACCGGAAGCGCAATCTTAATGCGCATTGGTCAGATGTAGAGGTGTCCTTCTGGGTACAGCCTGGTGTAGAATCTCCACTGTGTATGGGTTTAGGGATGTCACTCAGAGGGGTCTGGTCAAAGGCGTCCCTTCCTAGTACTGGACAGGTCACCTGGGGTCCTGGGATGAGGTTCAATTGCTCAGTATAGAGCAAAAGACAAAAACACCCATAGTGTAGCAGGTTAAATGGTCATTTATTGGTAAAAATATAGAAACCAAACACCAGAGCATGAAAACTGTCCCAGTAAGGATGTATACATTAAGTGGGCTAATATGGCATGGAGATCTGCTCTTATGTAGACATTAGCAGCAAGTGGGGCTGCTCAAACTTTTTCGGATGATCAATAGTACTAACCAGCTGGTTTGTTATGATGGCCGCCGGATCTCCACGATCCGGCGGCGTGACGTCACGGCGTACAAGGGCTCCTCCTAGATGCGTTTCGTATCCACATACGTCATCAGTAGGGGTGATGCATCATGTGGAAATTAGTTCCCAGTATGCCGGGCTTCCTCTTTGCAGGACAGATTGGTGCACAGTCATTATCAGGGTGCCAATAAACAGGATCTGTTAGAATCACTGGCACCTTCAGATGTGGCAGTTGTAATTTCTGTGAATACATTAACATTGATAGTAAGTTTGAGCTTGCTAATGATGAGAAATGTAAACAGCAACTTTCTTTTAACTGCCGCACTAAAGGAGTCATCTATCTTTTTAAATGCGGTTATGGCACTGAGGGGGTTCTGTGGTGGCGCCACTTGTAATTACCATTTTTGTGATGTGATCTCTGCTGTCCCCTGGGTTGTGCCTTCCTCTTTTCAGCCTCTGAAGACACTTTTGTTCTCCAAGAAGGCCACCGATGTGCATTCGTGTGATAGCACCAGAGTCATTTTGCCATATCTGAGCGCCTCGTGCATGCGTGATGGGAGATCCAGCAGAGCGGAAGGCATCGCTCTGTATACATTTGAACTGCAGTCTTTAGCTGGTTCTGTCCCCTGGGCTGGCCTGTTTATCTGGTGAATATGCTTCTTATCCTTATTGTTTTGTGTATATATATATATATATATATATATATATATATATGTGTGTGTATATATATATATATATATATATATATATATATTAGTGGTCCATCCGGCTGCATGACTGACACTGCTCACATCTTGCTGGACAGAGTGCAGCCATGCCACCAGATGAGCCTCCTATTTGGTGTAATTTAAACTTGATTTCTCTCATTCTCCTTTTTTTATTTATTGTTTATGTTGTAATTATCATACAGTATGTACCAAACTAAAACCGAAATACCCCTAATGCTCAATCAACATAGCACCCATTTAATACACTAATCATATCTGATAAAACACTTTGGCCCGAATTTACTATTGTGCCTAGACACATTTCTGTGGGCTTACATCTACTTTTTAATAGCGACCGTCTACTTTTAGACTGCAAAGACATTTACTAAAGAGAAGCGTCAACAAGTAGACTCCAAATTGAATTTACTAACGAGACACAGCCAAGGAATCAGATTCAAAAAGCAGACTTGCTAAGAAGCATGTCTAACATCATGAAAAATCACTGCAGAGACATGTTCACATTGAAATTTGCTTTGCCAAATATCAGGACTTCACTTTAAACAATATCTGACATTTCTAAAAATTTTTAAAATGTGTAAAAAATTGTTTTTTTAATGCAAGTTGTCATAGTGAAGAACTAGACTCTTTTCCAGTGTCTATGGCCGGATATAACTGAGCATGTGCAGAACACATTTTAGATGTCTTCTGTGGGCGCTTTCTTTTTAGATTCTGTTCAATAGTAAATCTCTGTGTGGAATCCACTGACAGATGGCACTCGATCGAGTCTACTGCGTTTAACAAACAGCAGTAGGCATATCTTTATGTATTTTAAGTTGATTTCCTTAGTTCTATTGATTCTATTTTCTTTTCTTATCCTTTATAATTATTTCTGTAATGATTTTACTTAATTTGAAGGTCTAGATAATATTTATTTTGACAGCTGAATGTAAAAATAAAGGTCTGCAAAAAAAAAAAAAAACAAAACTGCATGGGGTCCCTCCTCCCATCCATACCAAACCCTTCGGGTCTGGTATATATATTAAGGGGTAACTCCACGCCGAAATAAAAAAAACACAGTGTGGGGTTCCCCCAAAAATCCATACCAGACCCTTATCTGAGCATGCAGCCCAGCAGGTCAGGAAACGGGGGGGGGGGGGGGGAGGAGCGAGCGCCCCCCCTTCCTGAACCATACCAGGCCACATGCCCTCAACATGGGGGGGTGCTTTGGGGCAGGGGGGCTCCCCCCAAAGCACCTTGTCCCCATGTTGGGCAGGGGGCTTATCAGAATCTGGAAGGCCCCCAGATCCCAGCCCCCCCTACGTGAATGAGTATGCGGTACATGGTCCCGCTACTAATTCACAAAAAAACAAAGTGTAGTGTAAAAAACCACAGGACACGGTCTTTGACAAGTCCTTTAATAAAACAATGTCCCCTGAAGTAGATCCAACGTCAATCACGGTGTCAGGCGCCAGTGAGCCGGAAAAAAAAAAAAAAAGTTAAGCTCCTGACGGAGGCTCACCAGCTGCCCCCTTTATCTGGGGGCCCCCTTGTTAAAGGGGGCATCCAGATTCTGATAAGCCCCCCACCCGCAGACCCCCACAACCACCGGCCAGGGTTGTGGGAAAGAGGCCCTTGTCCCCATCAACATGGGGACAAGGTGCTTGGGGGGGAGCCCCCCTGCCCCAAAGCACCCCCCCATGTTCAGGGCATGTGGTCTGGTATGGATCGGGGGGTGCTCGCTCGTCCCCCCCCTTTCCTGACCTGCCGGGCTGCATGCTTGGATAAGGGTCTGGTATGAAATTTGGGGGGAAACCCATGCTGTTTTTTTTTTTTTATTTTGGCGTGGAGTTACCTCTTAATATCCATACCAGACCCGAATGGCTTGGTATGAATGGGAGGGAGGACCTCACGCTGTTTTTTTTTTTATAATGGTGCTGGTTTTTAAATGTAATTCTGGCTTTTTTGGTCTTCACTATGGCTCAGAAATCCAGCTGTCACTTTCCCTGGCTCAAAGAGTAAGTTTTGTTTGAGTTTATTTCCTTAAAGGTAACAAGGTTGACTTTTAGTTAAAATGAAGAAATTGTTCTGTAACTTCGGGGAAAGTGACAGCTAAGCTTGTGAACTATAGTGAAGGACAAAAAAAGGCACGCCATTAGCAATGAAAAATCAGCACCGACATACACTTCGTATTGTGAACCAAATTATTCGAACATTTGTAAACCGACCAATTAATTTTAATGGTTTGGCATTTGTACACCAAATATGGCGTTCCCCGAGGCGTTGGTAAACCGAGGTACGCATGTATTAGTATTGCAATCCTTTGTATTGGGATACATAGAACCAACATACATCGGAATTGGCAACATACCACAACATTTGTGTCACATTGGAGATATCTGGCCAGTTACACTGACCTTGCCCAGGGACTTAGGGTTGATTCACAGCACAGAAATACAGGCAGATTAGCATTGCAGCTCTGTGAATTAGAGCTGCCTCACAGCTCTAGGGTTGTCGGTTTGAATCCCAACCACGGCAAGAAAGTAGCATGATCTCTGTGTGTGGCTGTCTTCAAATAGATGTTCTGGCAACATCTTTGCTTTCTGTCTAAATGATCCCTAGAATGAGGCCTTGTCTGTTGAAACACCTTCAAAGCTGCACCTAATGTGAATGTCATACAATGGGATGAGATAAGGGCCTGGACTACTAATAGATTTGATAATGCTGGTTTACACTCCACCCCCTTTTGTGAAGGATTTGTCAAGCAAAGAGCTGAGAGAGAGAAGAGTGAGCAAGAGATACATACTGAAGAGTGATAAAGAGAGACATACAGAAGAGTGAGAGAGAGAAGAGCGAGAGATACATACTGAAGAGTGATAAAGAGAGACATATAGAAGAGTGAGAGAGAGAGAAAAGGCTTGGGTGGGGAATCCACACATCAAAATTGTTACAAATACTGGCGTGGATTTTTCCCCCAAATGCACAGCAGACGGTTATCCGAGCAGGCAGGTACCGCAGGCCTTCAAAGATTTATTTCCTTTGTTGATTTACCTGCTTCGTTCACACTATATGCAATTAAAAATTGCGCTTTAAGTTGCCAATTTCACCGTGTTTTCTAGAGATTTTCAAACTAGTTGTGATTTCAATTGTGTTTAGCATTGTAATTTGTATTGGAGTCTAGATGTGAAATTGCTACTAAATGGCCCAAAAGTTCGACAAGAACTACCTTTGAAATCGTAAGTTCAACAAACAAATCGCGTATGTTAATACACTCGCATTCACATTCATTATATCCTATATCAAGTACGATGCCAATTCACAAATCGCACCTGAAATTGCACACCCTGGATGCGACTTGTCATGCGATTGGCATGGCCAGCAACTTGCCATTTGCATGGCAAATTGCACACAATGTTACTGGGGGCTAACACCACTGTCACATCTAATCCGATGTGGCAATTGCCCAACTTACAGTGAAGTTGCACGAATTCACAATCCAATTGGATGTGAACAGAGCCTACAGTGGACAATAGGGTGCAACTTGGTCTACGATTTGCAAGTCGCCTGTCATGCCGATTGCATACCAAATCGCAAACAATGTTACTGGGGGCTACCCCGGTCACATTAAAGCAGATTTCTAAGTGGTGTTATTTACACTACAGTCACATCATGTGACTTACAGTGAAGTCACATGATTTCAAATTCGAGGGACATTCTGATTTAAAGTGCGATTTGCAAGACATCTGACACAGATCTCTCTGCAAAACGCATGAAAAGTAGTGTATTCATTACTTTAGAAATTGTTGCGGCTCCAACCAAGTTTGAACCACACAAATATGAACGCTCTAATAGCGGTCACATTCAGTGCGACTTGGCATGTGATTTGCATGACAGGCGACTTGCAAATCGTATGCCAAGTCGCACCCTATTGTCTGCTATTAGAGCAGTCACATGGGTACGTTTCCGACACTGATTTCTAAAGTAGTACATGTACTACTTTTGTGGCAATTTGCATAGATATCTGTGTCAGATGTCTTGCAAATCACAAGGAAATCTGCATCTTCACTGTACGTCGCACAATTTCTAAATCGGCTTTGATATGACCGGGGTGTAAGGCCTTTTTATGTTTGATTTCCTGAGTGTTTTTCCGATTTATGGGAAATGCCGCATACTAGCAAAAGTGAATTGACATTTTCAGTATTGCATGCGAGATGTGGTCATGTGACTGCCTTAACTCATGCGATAATCTGGAGTGAATTGTGCCCATAGGGCCAAGAAATATTACCAATAGGGTTCCTTTTCACATCCCTGTTCAATGTTCTGTTGTATGCTGTACAGGTACAGCTCACTGTGGCTTTCTTTCTGACCCTGATTTGTGGGGCCTGTATACCAAGGGTTAACGCAGGTGGGAAGAGGATTCATCAGGTGCAAACACTTTCTCTGACCAAATGAATGACAGTGGTGGGTGTGGCCTACCTTATATATAGAGATGCAGTTGGGGCTGATTTTTGCCTGGTATAGGCACATTATTTCTGCAAGTACTTGTCTGTGGTGGCTTGGGGAGGAAGAGATATTGCGGTGAATTGCCCCAGGCCACACTCGCGCTGTGTTTTGATGTGGGCTGTAAATGTTTTGCATGTTCTTCCATCTAAGGTGTTTGTGTGTTATTGTACAATGATTGTGTTTATTACCTTTGCATTGTAATCCTTACACATGTCCATTGCTCTGCTCTTCCAAGTTTGCTTTATTTAGACTGAAATGCAGTTTTCAGACAAACATGGTGAGAAATGTATGTGTGGGGGATTTGGGGAGGTGGGAGGTGTTTTTATTTTGGCATGTATGTATTTTTATATTGATATTTCGATCTGCAGCCTGCTTTGTGGATAGATAAGCCTAATATGTGATTTATATTAACTGTTTGTTTCCTGCTATAACCTGTGAAAGCACAGTTCATTAGAAGTATAATCTCTTAGATTGTAAGCTCTTATGAGCAGGACCATTCTATTTTGGCAACATCAATCTTGCTTTTTTTTTTTTTCCCCCCAAGAAATTGAATGTACCTACTTGTTGCTGTCCAAATAAATGTGGAATGTGTATTTGATCAATAAACATTTCGACTATTTATTTTGGGGGGGGGGATTTTCATGTTCTAGTTGAATGTAGCACAGTGGCTAAATGGTTAGTACTTCCGCCTGGCAGTACTAGGGTTGTTGGTTCAAATCCCAGCCACGGCACCTCCTGCCTGGAGTTTGCATGTTCTCCCTGTGCCTGTGTGGTTTTCCTCCGGGTACTCCGGTTTCTTCCTACACTCTAAAGACATGCTGGTAGGTTACTTGGATCCTGTCAACATTTGGGGAAGGACGTTTGCACACACCCGGAAGTGATAGTGGGGAGTATTAGTGGATGGGAGTGTAGTTAGGAGGGTTTAGTGGTCTATTTTTTTAGTTTTGTGAATTTTTTTTTGTGGAATTCCAGACCACATCTGGACATGGCGAGATCGCTGTTCTCCACCGAGGAGCTGATCCTTATTTGCTGGGGAAACATTACTAATAATTGTATTTTCAGTTGAAAACATGTCCAATTCCTAGATCCATTGCGGTACATAGCAGAGGTTCAAGGTTCTTCCTCACTATACAGGTGGCACAGACACAAGCATACACCCAGGGCCACTGTTAGATATCATGGGGCCCCGTACAGCATACCTGACAGCCCCCCACCACCAGATAAAATATCCAAATTATATTTATGGTAAAAATACACTAAAAACATTATTAATGGACATAATCCCAACCAAATTCTGTGAAATCTAAATACTAAAACTGTACTGAGTTCATAAATAAAGCTGTGTGTGTAATTGGAGGTGTAATTGAGGTCTTGGGGCTCATTCACATGGGTGCTGTGGCCTGTAGAGTGGGGAAACAGTGGTTTGTTTTTGTGGCTATCGCCGTTTGCAGGTAACCTGTGTTACACAATAGAAATGCTGCAGGTCATAATTTGACAAGCATATGGGTGCAGGTGTACAGCCCTGAACACAGACAGTGAGCATTCAGGGCCACTTCCCCACGCCTACACCTGCACCCATTTGCTTGTCAAATTATGACCTGCAGCATTTCTATTGTGTCACATATTAAAACCTGTGTTCATATAGCTGCTGTGTCCCCATAGTGTAACAGTGTCTCCAGCCACATGAACAACCCCTCATTCATGCTGTACAGGCCAGAGGACTTGTGTGAATGGGGAATTTTTTACTTTTTTTTTTCCTCAGCTCATTAATTTCAATGGGCTGCCTAATGTGTGGGAACATGCAAAAATACTGCAGGCATATTATTTTAAAAGTGTGTTACACCTAACTGCACAGTAGTGTGGTGCCATGCGTTTTGGTGGCTGTGAATGCCTCTGTGTTTACTAGACATGTGGAGGTGCAATTAGGGCATTGCATTTCTTTGCTGTGCTGGAAAAAACATGCGTTTCTGCACCACAAATGGTGTGAACAAGTCCTAAGGGCCAGTTCACACTATAGAAACAGTCTAGATCTGTTCCAGATGTTTTTGCATGCACTTTTTTGATGCATGTTTAGCGTGTTCCAGTGCATTTTGGATGCGTTTTTGGCGTGTTCCAGTGCATTTTTTTATGCATTCCAGTTTAATTTTTTTCCCCTCTCTTTTTCTTAAATTTAATTAGGGAAATGTGCGTTTTAGTGCGTTCCATTACAGTTCTATGCATAAACAATGCAGCCTGTTTGACTTTTTTGGCAGCACCTGCAACGCACTGGAACTGCAAGCGCTGATGTGAACTATGACATTGACAACCATATAACCTTCTTTCTGTGCGTTTTGGATGCAAAAAAAGCAACTGAAACACATGTAGTGTGAACTGGCCCTAAAGGTTATTATAGGTCAGGGAACGGGACTGACCAGGAATTGTGAATCAATCAGATTAGTGGTGAGATACAATCAGGAATCGTATAATAATGCGAGATCTGAGCTGGAGGTGATAGGAAATGAGACACATTAACTTGATCAGTAAATCAATAGTTAAATAAAAAGAGTGCGGTGGGGATACATAGATTGGCAGATGGAACAGGTGATGGTGGGGGAGGGGGTCAAGTTGTATAAGGAGAGAGGTTTAAGCGCTCGTTCACACTTGGCTTTATTTCAAACTCTTGCCAAATGCCCCTATAGTGTTTGACAGGTGTTTGGGAAGCGTTTTTAATGCTCCTCAAATGCTCCCGAAACGCCCTATGTGCGGTTTTGAGGCATGTGATAAGCATTTACCAAGCGTTAAAACTGCACCACAAATGCCTGTAATGAAGTTAAATGGTATTACGCTCCGAAAATGCCTTGCAACCACACCCGCAAATGTCTGCCAGGCATTTGAGGAGCGGCGCTATAGACTTGAATAGGAGGCTTCAACTCTTCCTGACTCCACACGAGGTGCCAGTTTTGCCATGACTCAATGCCAACGCTTCAGTGTGAACAGCGCTGTGTGCTGCCATGTGCAGAATTTTCATAGGCATTTGAGAAGCGTAAAAAACACTTCCCAAACGCCTGTCTGACGCCTGCTGACAAAGCTAGTGTGAACGTAGCCTTAGAGAAGATAAAGTTGTAATGAAATATAAACAGAAGGAAAATTGAAAGTTTCAAACTTGTCAGAAGAACAGGACGTGGACGATTTTGACTATCGTCTGATTTTCCCGGCAATCATGGGCAAATCGGCCGATCATTTTACCGATAAAAATATGCGCATGAGCCGAGTCCTGCAAGAAGAAGAAAAAGAAGAAGAATAATTCCAGTCCGCTATTATATTTTACATGAAAAGTCTTGCGGTTGCAACAATGTATCTATTTGAATCCGAATAAAACCATCCATATCCGAAATGGATACAAATGGATACATTGTTGCAACCACAAGACTTTTCATGTAAAATATAATAGCTGAGCTCTCTGCAAGGGACAGAAGTAAAAATGCCGGCCATAGAAGGGACGAAAATCTGCCAATTTTTTTATTGAACGATTGATTTTTCGTTCGTTTGACCCATCTATGGCCTGCATAAGACCAGAAGCTCAGACATATACTAGGCCCAATTAACCTAACAGCATGTCTTTGGAGTGTTGGCAGAAACACACCCGTGCAGAGAAAGCATGCAAACTGGGATGCAGACAGGTGCAGTCATGACTGGGATTAGAACCCATGACCCAAGTGCTATAAGTTCTGAGTTCTAACCACTAAGCCACTGAGGGAAACAGAGTTTGAGCTGCAATGTAGAATAGTTACATTGTTTAAAAAATAATGATAAAGCGTGTGCTGGTAAAATTATATAGACTACTAAAATGGTATTACACAAGATAAATATAAATCTAGGTATAGATATGAAGGTAGCAGCTAGCACTCAGGGTATTGGCAACAGTCCCAGAATAGAAATATGTTACAGTAATAGTGTAGCGCTATAAATGCATGTTATCAATCATAAACACATGTAAAATAAAAAAAGTGCAAATAAGTGCAATAATTATGTAAACTGGTAAATGGTGCTAAAAAAGTTCATATAATCATTCCCGAATAATGGAATGTCCTTCGTGTGAGAGTACCAACTCAGAGAATGCATATGAATGGCACGTGTGGTACTTATTTGCACGTTTTTGATTTTACATGTGTTTATGATTGATAACATGCATTTATAGCACTGCACCATTACTTTAACATAGAATAGTTACATGATTAAAGAGAAGGAAGATATATCATTATATTGGGAAAATAGAACTAGACATTCCCAATTATTTGAGATATAAGTGTGAAAATGTTTGACATTTGAAAATAGAATGTATGACATTCATTAGGAAATGCATTAGTTGTCTGATCATTTTGGAGAAACAGCAACCAAAAAAAAAAAAATATATATATATATAGGTGTACTTTTACTTTAAATTATAGGTATTCTCATATGCAAACAGAAAAACGCCAACAAACGAACATATTTGCACCTAAAAATGTGCCAGACACGATTCCACATTTACTAACAGGAAAGAGTCTACAAGTAGACGCTTTTCATAGAGTTTGCTAGACGCCTTTCAGAAGACTGACAGGTCTTGATTGATTGAATGGAGTCTGCATGAATGTTCAGCATCTGCTGGTAGACTCAATTCTTAGTAAATCAGGGCCTCTGAGTCAAAATATTTGTTTAATCCATTTGGGGCTAGAGTTTTAATTTATATATACAGTATACACCATGATTCTTTTTTGCTAAGTTCCCTAATTTTGTTACTCCCCCTCCAATTTTTCTAATACCTCTCTGTGCCCCCAAACTGAAGATCACTTTGATCTTAAGTGCTTAGAAACATGATGATTTTTTAAATCAATAATATTGCATACATACTCCTTTATATGGTACTGAATGGTCCTCTTGGTCTGCCCAACATATTGCAGCCTACAAGGGCACTTCAATGCACAACCCCTTCAGTGGACCATGATATAAAATCCCTTATCTCATATTATTTACCAGTATTATATGACCTGAATGGTTGTCTTCTAGTGTTAGTGGAATTCCAGTTAAAAATTAAGAATTACCCTTATTTCTATGTAAAATATATAATACTTTTATATTATGCATTATTGTAATTGCTGAATTTCTGATTAAAAAGAATACTCTAATACTCTGGACATTCAGCAATTTCCCTGTGCTTCACTGACAACAGTGTGCTTGTGCAGGCCAAGGTGGGTACTCACATGTACTTCCTGTACTGTTGTCGGTTTCTGTGCAAGTAACACAGCCCTGCTCAGTCCTCAACACATCACAGCTGGCCCCGCCGTTGCCCTGCCTCGCTACACCCAGGTCTCATCCAGCGCCACCACCATTCTACCCCATCTATGATGTGCTCAAAGTGGAAGAACAGGAAGAAGAAGACATGCCCACCAGATGCCCTTGCTGTGTGAACCAAGAGGCATTGCAGTCGTGACGGCAATGAATTATAATAATAAAAAAAAAAAAAGGTACAAACACACATTTAAAAATTTTACACATAACAGTGGACTTATATTGTTTAACGCAGGAGTGTCCAACCTTTTGACTTTCCTGGGCCACACTGGAAGAATTATCTTGGGCCACACATAAAATACACTAACAAGGATAGCTGATGAGCGGAAAAGTTCAGGCAGATCACACGTTAACGATGTCATCAACAAACTAGTGATATATTTGACACTGTTTTTGATAAACAAACACATCAATATCTGGTTCAATAGATGTAGTTATTGAACTTCTCAATTAATTCTCAAGGTGCTTGTCGGATATTTTAAAGTTAAATGCCCAGAAATATAGGTGCTGCCGAAAACTGATGACATGAATAAGGCTTGATTGTGAAGAGTGGGATATTTTTCTTTGGGAAGATACTTAGTTACATCTGGTTTAAAAAAGACAGCTACAGTTCAACCAACAAAAAATAAAAACAACCACACATACAAATAGAAAACATTCATATACACTAAATTATTCCTACAGTTGATCCTGAGGAAGGCAAAAAACCCAATAAAGCATGATTCAGTTTGCTCCAGTGGGGGAAAAACGTCCTTCCCCCAAGAGACAATTGGATATTCCCTAGATTAACTTTACATATAAATATTGGTATCCAGTTACATTATGTGCATTTAGGAATTAATCCAAGCCTTTTTTAAAGTAATCTACTGAGCTGGACAAAACAAGCTCTTGAAGGAGCCTATTCCATATTTTCACAGCTCTTACTGTGAAGAAGCCTTTCTGTATTTGGAGATTAAATCTCCCTTCCTCCAGCCATAAAGAGTTCCCCTTTGTCCTCTGTGAAGGCCTTAAAGTGAACAACTCAACACTGAGTTCACTATATGGACCACTTACTGTATGTTGATCATATCCCCCCCCCTTAATCTCTTCTCAAGAGAGAAAAAAAGTCAGTTCAGCTAATTGTTATTCATATGGAGCTCCTCCATGCTTGTTATCAGTTTGGTTGCTCTTCTCTGCACTTTCTCCAGTTTCCCAAAACCATTTTTGTTAACTGGTACCTAAAACTAAAATTACATATTCCAGATAAGGTAATACTAATGATTTGTACATGGTGAAAATGATCTCTTTCCCTCTCTTAATACAAGAAAAGATTTTGCTCGCTTTGGAATCCACAACGTGGCATTGTATGCCATTATTAGGCTTATGATCTACCAGAACACCCAGTTCCTTCTCCACCATTGATTACCCGATTTGTATTCCCGCCCGAGTATGTATGACTGCATATTTTGTAGCCCCCAACTGCATTACTTTACATTTATCAACAGTAAACCTCTATTGTCACATCAATCCCCAATTAATTAGTGTATTGAGGCCGGCTTGTATATTATAGACCTCCTGTAAGGACATTATTCTACTGCATAGCTTGGTGTCATCTGCAAAGAGTGAAATTGTACTTTTAATCTATATCATGCATAAATATAAGTAAGGGTTCCAACACTGAACTTTGGGGACACCACTAACAACCCTAGATCATTCAGAGCTACTCTCTGAACATGGTCTTTTATCCATTTACAAATGGAATATTCCAAGCCTGAAGACTTTACATATTAGCCGTGTGTGGAGAACTGTGTCAAACACTTTTGCAAAATCCAAGTACACTATGTCCAGGTGGCTCTGCACAAGGTTTTGCTCACCTCCTCATAAAAAAGGAATCAGCGTGACGATCGCGGCGTCACCCCAGCCCTTCTCACCAAACTCATGACCAAAGGACTAGCCAATCTAAAACCGCGCCGTCACGTGCGTAACAATGCCACGCCCAACTGCACCCTGCACAAAGATTTTCCAGCTAATGGACCACAACCTGTGTGCCGGCAGCTTGGGAGCGATTGTTACTGGGTCAGGTTAATTACGTAAGTAACCCTTGTGGGAACTCGCTTCAAAGTGGTAGAGCTTTTAAATGCACACAGCTACTTGCTTTCTTTAAAGGGCCTTTTTGCCCACTTTTATTTAAACGAAAGTTCAAAACAGAAGTTTTCCCACACAGGGGTATCCACCAAACAAAACAATGATTCAGCCTCCTGGCTTACACTCAGCTTGATGTCTGTCTCCTGCAGACTTCTTCAAGAATTATGGCCACTAGCACACCGCTGGCCTCTAGCACACAGCTAGTCTCTAGCAGCCCCTTGCTGCTTTTGGCTTCCACCTCTCCTAGGTGAAGCCCACCTGACTTCCAGGCAGTGACCCCCTGTCTTCCAAGTGGAGCCCTCCTGACTCCTATCTGCCGGGGTGGAGCCCTGCTGACTCCTAGCTGCCGGGGTGGAGCCCAGAACCCTGGTCCTGACTCTCTCTAAAGGCCTGCACACACCTGTGCAATCCGTCTCCTGGCCTATCCCAAAACCTGGTCCCAGGATTGGAGATTTCATCCCTCCCAGATCTCTTTGAAATCTCCAGGCTCCAGATCCCAAAACAGACCTTACAAACAAAGGAGGAAAGTGAAAAGCCGCTTTCCTCCGTATCAAACCTTTATCCTGGAGCCCCTCAACCTGCCTTGTTGAGAATCCAGGGTGACAGATCGCCACACTGTCACACCCTTCACACTGCCACCACTTCCTTTTTTGTACAGAGAAAGAGGAAACGCGGCAATATCAGCAATAACACTATGATGTTTGCATAAGCGTCGGTATACCACTGTCACCTCAGGCAGCGATATACCGAAGTTTAAAACGCACACACACACACTAGCGCTCTTCAGAGGCAGGGGTGCTTAGTTTGCATTTAGAAACAGTTCAACACTTCAAAAAAGTAAGAGTGCAATAAAAATATTTACAGAAAAGATGTAGCCTATATATATATATATATATATATATATATATATATATATATATATTTATATAAAAATATACAGAAAACAGCACAGCAAAGAGATAACAGAAAGAAGTTTAGAGGGATAAAGTACTTGCCGTCAGCCTTGGGTTAAGCAGATCAGGTTTCAGAGCCAAAAGGGTCTTATCTCCCAAAGTTAGTTCTGATGTTAAAAATGGAGATTCTTCAACTTTTCTCAGCTCAGCCCAGCTTACCTTCAAGCATCACAGCCTTCATCTAGGAACTCAGCAGGGTGTCTCCCTGAAGCAGAGAACCAATCGCCTCATTTGGGGAGGGGGTTGTGTAGGGGGGCAGCTCAGGCTATGACCAAAGCCTTCCCAAATTATACTATGGCCAATGACTTTTCCTAGGTACATATAACATTCTATCCACGAGTAAATTAATACCCAGAATCATCTGCTGAACGGTTAGATATGAAATATGACATTCCTGCTTGAATGGTTAACGAGATAATTTTCTGCTTTCCTGTATATGCCAGCTAGGGGTGTAATATATCAGGTGACTAATCTTAAAGTGAGCCATCCGAATATGTGCTCCATGTTTGTGTAATTATTTCCTATTTGGAGATATAAAATTATATGGTAAACTGGGTTTTAAAATGTAAGTCTGTTTTATGACTCCCTGGAATGTCTTTTAAAGCTCAGTGAGGGCCTTACAACCCCTTCTCCAGCAAGAGTCTCGCAGACAGAGGGGCACCAGCTAGTTGTGGGATTTATAACCATGACGCCCTCCCAATGAGTTTGCTGCCTGTGATCTGCATCAAACAGACCACATGTCACTCAACAGAGAGGGAGAGGGGATGAGGAAAGCTGATTGGGAGTAGAAATGATACAAAATGGAAGATTCTTAACAAGATGGATGACTGCGTCCATCTCCGTGTGCACGATTGCTACAATCAGATTTGTCACACAACTTCACTTTCATGAATCCATGCTGACTTTTGCTTAAAATGAGTTTTTGCTAGGAAGAAAAAAACATCTATGTGGTCTTTTATTAAATTCTGCAGTATCTTCCTGACTATAGAAGTTAAACAGGTCTGTAATTACTTTGTAAATATTTTTACCCCTTTTTAAATATAGGCCTTACACCAGGGGTGGGCAGCTGTGGCCCTCCAGCTGTTGGTGAACTACAAGTCCCATCATGCCTCTGCCTTCGGGAGTCATGCTTGTAACTGTCAGTTTTGCAATGCCTCATGGGACTTGTAGTTCTACAACAGTTGGAGGGCCACAGTTGCCCACACCTGCCTTATACCAATCCACTGGTACTATGCCAGTCATTAAAAAGTCCTTAAAAATTACAAACAATGTCTTTGAAATGACAGAGCTCCATTTTTTAGGAAATGTGGGTGTAAGCCAGCTGGTCCACATGCCTAATTCACCTTTATTCTGTCTAAATATTTCTGGATCATATTAATTTTGAGCCATTGTTGATAACTTGGGCCTTGTCAATATCATCTCCATTATGGACATGAGCTCCCCATGCTCCTTTATATACACAGAGCTGAAGAGGGTATGCAATAAATTTGCCTTCTCTTTTTCTCCAGTCACCCACTCCAGATTATTTTACAAAGGACCTATATGCTCCAGCCTGACCAGTTTACTATTATATATCTGAAGAATTTATTTGGATTTGTCTCTCTTTTGCAATCAATCGTTTGTTTTGCATTTTTTCGGACTTGATTTCTTTACCTATTCTTTTATATTCCTTGTAACAAATGATAGGGTTTCTTAATTTTTATATTTTTTTAAAAGCACTTCTCTTGAGGTGATCCTGGTGACAAAATTGTTCCATCAGTCCTTCTGATTATAGAATCCCCTAATACCACCAACTGTGTAGGCCTATCTGTACTACCATCACCACCCTTACTATATGGGCTGCTCTTCCAGCTCTTAGGGATAGCAATGACAACCAGGGCTGCCACCTCTGAGTTTGCCATCTTCACCTAACTTGGCAAATCTGTTTGGGTGCTGAAACCCAGGGCTGGCCTTACTTTTGTTAGCTTGTACCACTCTGACTACAGTAACCCATCTTCCTACTTGATAATCCTGACTTACCCTTCCACCCCCTACATCAACCCCAACTGATACAACTTATAAAAGTCCAGTAAAGAGACCAATTTTTCTTTGGCCGCATGTGTTCACTAAGTGTAAACATATTTTTACAAAAAAAACCCCACAATTTTTATGTAAATTTCTGATTTTGTGTTGGGATGCATTCATAGCGGTCTTGGACCGCAGGTTGGACACCCCTGGTTTAACTGATTGTGGGGAGTAAATTGAATCTAAGCCTTTCCTTCCACTTTAACTCTAAGGCAACTATAATAACAACCGCATACATGGAATCCTTTTATGTCAAAACAACATCATCAGCCTCTGGACTGGAGGATCTAATACATTTCTGACTAACCTGTCTCTTAGGGTGGAGGCTGTTTTATACACAAACTTCTGTTTTTCTGGAATAATAGATCTTTACTGTATATCGGTGTTTCTTTATTATGCCTTCAATGTTTTTATACTGAGCATTATAATGTAACGCTACTGTCAAAATCCTTCACATCAACAGCCCTATTTCTATCCTTAAAGTACAAGTTCAACTGTTACAAAAAAATAAATAAATTAAAATCTTTTTGCAGGTAAAAAAAAGTGTATTTATTATTATCTTTTTTTACTAGGTCTCTTTCAAACTGTCAGTATAAGCTGTCTGCTCATATCTCATATGAGCAGGTAGTTACACACTGACAGAAAGCATCAATGAAATACCTAGAGCGCCCAACAGCGCACTGATAGTTCATTGAGAAAAACAAACCGACAGCTGCAAAGCCTGTCAGTACTTGTAGTACATTCATTCTTAGAACTCCTTTCAAATAGTGACAGTAGGTACATGGAGGAGTGTGGGGATCGGGGAATGGCTGCAGGAGCGGGAACATGTAACATGCTTCCCCTAAAGATGGGTAGAACTTATAACATATTCCCAGGGGTGAGCTTGTCTTTGAATCAAATCTTGCCTTCTATTCCTCATACTTTTGCTATTTCCTGCTCAAGAAAATCTGCATCATACCTCTTTTTTGGTAAATATGTTGCTCAATTGTTCTTCCTGTTGATCAAAAATCCCTTACTTTGTGCAATTTCTCTTAGTGAGCATAAGTCAGGGGTTAAAATTTCAAGTCCAAACCTACTAGCCAGGCACAAACCTTACTCTCCACCAGTTGCCCCACCCAACCTTGCCCAGGTCTGCCCCCAACCCCAACCCAACCCCTTAAAGCTTATGAAATTACATTTTTCTTTAGAATAAAGAGTCCACAATATAAAAAACTGCAAATATTACATAGCTTTATTGTGTCAATTTAAACATAACAGCAATAGCTTAATAGCAATAGGGTGCAATCAAAATATCAAGTTTTACAGCTTTAAACCTGTAGTGAACATTTTGCATTTTTTTGGGTTTATCTCCTGCATCTTTAAAAAGAGATTTTAGGAACTAAAGTCGCTTTTAAAAGATGTAAGTTTAGTTTACAGAAGTATAGCATTAGAAAAAGTGCTTATTTTGATGCCAAACAACATGGAATAATAGTTACTGTAAACATGTATTTTTTATCTCCAGCAGAGACCTTAGAGTGTGGCATTAAGAAAAAAAGAAAAAAGTGCCTCTTGATGGCCAAAAAACATTGCATAAAACAATAGTAAACATTTTGCATTTTTTATCTCCAGCATCTTATTAAGAGAGAGCTTAGAGAAGTAGTGCATTAAGGAAAAAAAAAAAAGTGCTTATTTAGATGCCAAAAACATGGCATAACATTTCAACATAGAGCAGCCATGATCTGTGTTGTACAGCAGGACCAAGACTTGTGTAATACCCTTTTTCTGATGCAAAATACCCGTCAATGGCTTTGTGTGGATTGCAATCTATTCCATGAAGAAAGAAAAAAAGAACACCAAAAAAATCATTTTTTCGATGACAAAAAGCAGTAGTAAACCAGGTTCACTTCAAGATTTGCTATGATTTTCTTTTTAAAGCAGGACCAAGACTTGTGTAACGTCCCTCTGGATATCCTATAGAGCAGGGTTTAAAATTTTGAGTATAGTAAGCCAGACACAAACCTTACTCTCCACCAGTTGCCCCACCCAACCTTACCCAGGTCTGCCTCCAACCCCACCCCCGACCCATCCCCCAACCCCACCTCAGCCCTGCTTACAACCACGCCCCCTTAAAGCTTATGAAATGACATTTTTCTTTAGAACAAAGAGTCTAAAATATAAAAAACTGCAATTATAACATAGCTTTATTTTGTCAATTTAACCACCTCCCGCCCGCCATATAGTCCAATGACAGGCGCAAGGTGGTTCTCTCGTTCTGAGAAGCCGTCTTTTGATGTCCTTCCATTTTCATCGTGCATGTGCGGTTCAGGGAGCGCGCAGCATGGCGATCGGCGGTGCTCTGTGTCCCTTGGACACAGCGGATCACCGATCCACGGAAAGAGCCGAAGATGTCGGCTCGGTCATGTGATCAGCTGTGTCCAATCACAGCTGATCACATGTAAACACGGAAATGCCAGTTATCGGCATTTCTCTCCTCTCGAGCTGTCACGCTAACAGCTCGAGAGGAGAGGAGAGCCGGTAATCGGCATTCTGCGGAGGGGACATGTACACTGATCATCAGGGCACTGATGATCAGTGTGCCCTGATGATCAGTGTGGCCCCAGAAGTGCCACCTGTCAGTGTCCATCAGTGCCAGCTGTCAGTGCTGAACAGTGCCACGTGCCAGTGCCCATCAGTGCCACATATCAGTGCCCATCTGAGCTGCCCTTCAGTGTCACCCATCAGTGCCACCTATCAATGCCAATCACTGCCACCTATCAGTAGTGCCAGTCAGTGCCGCCTATCAGTGCCAGTCAGTGCCATCTATCAGTGCCCATCAGTGATGCCTGTCAATGCCCATCAGTGGCTCCTCATCAGTGCCCATCACTACATCCTCATTCGCGCACATCAGTGAAGGAGAAAAATCACTTATTTACAAAATTTTATAACAAAAACTGAGAAAAAAAAATTTTTCAAAATTTTTTGTGGTTTTTGGTTTGTTTAAGAAAAAATAAAAAACTCAGAGGTGATTAAATACCATCAAAAGAAAGCTCTGTCACAAAAAAATGATAAAAATTTCATTTGGGTACAGTGTTGCATGACTGCGCAATTGTCATTCAAAGTGTGACAGCGCTGAGAGATGGAAATTGGCCTGGGCAGGAAGGGGGTATAAGTGCCCTGTAGGCAAGCGGTTGAACATAACAGCAATAGCTTAATAGCAATAGGGTGCAATCAAAATATCAAGTTTTACAGCTTTAAACCTGTAGTAAACATTTTGTATATCTCCTGCATCTTTAAAAAGAGACTTTGGTAACTAAAGTCTCTTTTAAAAGATGGAAGTTTAGTTTACAGAAGTATAGCATAAGAAAAAGTGCTTATTTTGATGCCAAAAAAACATAGAATAATAGTTACTGTAAACATGTATTTTTTATCTCCAGCAGAGACCTTAAAGAAGTGTGGCATTAACCACTTCCCGACCGGCCGTTTATAAACGTATATAAACGGCCGGACGTGGCAGTACAGGGTCAGGTGGCCGTTTATGAACGGCCTCCCCGCACCCTGCTTGTGCGCGCTCCCTGGGAGCGCGCAGCACCGCGATCCGGTGCCCGCTGTGTCCTCCGGACACAGTGAAACACCGATCGTCGGACGGGACCTCTGTACGAGGTCCCGATCATGTGATCACTGATTGGCCAATCAGTGATCACATGCAAAGTAGTAAGCAAGATGTCACTTGTGACATCATTGCTTACTATGTGTGAAATCTGTGAATGATCACAGAGGTCACATGGTACAAGGCTATTCACAACAGCCTTGTATTATGTGACAAGCTGTGACCAATCACAGCTCACTCAGTATTTCTCAATGAGTGCAGGAATGCACACAGAGAGAAAGAGAAATGATTGCTTTTACATCCTATATGGGTATAAAAGCAATCAGTAAAAAAAAAAAAAAAAAATCTTCATCATCCCCCACAAGTAGTACAGTGTCACCATGGTGACACTGTACTGCTAGGGTGACAGTATGTAAAAAATAAATAAATAAAAAATAATAATATAAAAAAAAAAATAAAAATGTATAAAAAAATGTTTAAAAATTATAATTTTTGGTTATAAACTAATTTGTTTTTTTTTTGTTTTTTTGCTAAAAAGATAACGGAATACATTTTGGCAAAGATGTATGATGAAATATTATTTATTTGCAAAATTTTATAAAAAAAAAACACTTTTGTTCAAAATATTTGGACTTTTTCATTACATAGCAAAAAAAAATAAAAATCCCAGTGGTGAATAAATACCACCAAAATAAAGCTTTATCTTTTATTTTTTTATTTTTTTTTTACTAAAAAGATAACGGAATACATTTTGGCCAAGATTTATGATGAAATATTATTTATTTCCAACATTTTTGGACATTTTCATTTACATAGCAAAAAAAATTTAAATCCCAGCGGTGAATAAATACCACCAAAATAAAGTTTTATCTGTCTCAAAAAAATGGTACAAAATTCATATGCATGACCGCGCAATTGTCATTCAAAGTGTGATAGCGCTGAAAGCTGAACATTGCCCTGGTCAGGAAGGGGGTAAAAGTGTCCAGACTGGAAGTGGTTAATAAATCAGGGAAATCTAGAAATGGCTTTTCACATTTAGTTACATAATAAGCAAAGTTAAACGTGTGTGTCATGTGCTTAAACATTTCTGCGTCCATTTTTCTGATACATATAGCTAAAGGTCTTTCTTCAGGGTTGTCTCTAGCCTTTGCCTTATCAATATTCTCTGTCACGGTCTGGGTCAGGTTCAGAGACCAGTTGCTATAGCAGTGTTAAGGCTTACCTGAAGCTAGCAGGATAGGTACACAGGCAGGTCACCCTGGGAAAGGACGCAGGCTCACCTGAGGTGTGGGGTCTAAGCACCAACCGGCTTTCACCAGAGCTCCTAATGGTGGAGATGGATTTGGCTGCTTGTTGATACCAGGTCGCAGATCTCAGGATCACCTCACCAGGGAATAAGCAAGCCGGAAACCAGTAGCAGATCGAACAAGTAAAGGATCAAGCAGAAGTGGAGTCAGTCAACAAGCCAAGGGTCGGTCACAAACGTTAGTAGATGAGGATGAGGCAGAATCGTAGTCCAGGAACAAGCCAAAGGTCGGTAACGAAAGTATAGCCGGCAGCAGGAGCGGCAAGTGGGATATTGGCTGGTGAAGGCACAATAATCTGGCAAAGAGGAAATGCAGAGGCATGGCTTTTATCAGAAAGTTCATGGGAGGAGTGTCAAGGTCCTACCTTTCCTCAGGGCTTGTGCTGCTCCATGTGCTGGCATCCATCTTAGGTGTCTGCAAAGCATTGTGGGATCCTTTATGCTTTCAGCCCCCTGCGGCTCCTCCCCCAGGAGCTGGCAGCTTATCACATATAAGTCTGCTGTTTGTAGCTGTCCATTGCATTCGTGTCCTGTCTGTTGCACAGCAGCAAGCTCCTGTTTAGTTTCTTATTGCTCTCCTGGATACCGACTCAGCTTTGGCAAGACTCCTTCCTTGCTTCTGACCCCGGCTATGGCGACCATCCTTCCTGGCTTCTGACCCCGGCTCTGGCAACCATCCTTCCTGGCTTCTGACCCCGGCTCTGGCGACCATCCTTCCTGGCTACTGTTCTACCAAGTCATCCGCTGTTGCTGTTGGACTTGCATAGACTCTGTCTTGTTTTTGTATAATAAACCTACCTTTAATTGCACCTCCTTGTGTGTCTGGCTCCTCGCTCCCTGACACTACACGAATGCCATGAATCCTGACGGTGCAGGTACGCCCTCGCTCCCAATGTTGGTTGCCAGACTTGATCAGCAGGATCTCTTGTTGGATCAGTTTGCTCAGGCATTGCAAACGCTGCTTGCACTCACAGCGCACCTTACTCCTGGTGCTATTAGGCCGGTTGTCACTCCTGTGGTCACTCCCGCTGTTGCTCCGGTTGTTGCGCCTACTTCCGCATCTGCTGCCGCACCTGCGGTGCCCAGAGGTATGACTGGTTCAGCCCCCCTTCCACAGCGCTTTGGGGGTGAGCCGAGTCAGTGTCAGGGTTTCCTTAACCAAGTGGGCATATATTTTGAATTGATACCCCATGCTTTTCCTACGGAGAGGTCAAAGGTGGGCTTCCTAATCTCGCTGCTCTCGGACAAGGCATTGGCCTGGGCAAATCCCTTATGATTCACGAGTTTGCCGGTTTTGTTGCCTCCTTCCGTATGGTATTTGATGTGCCTGCTCGCTCCGCCTCTGCTGCTAAGCTGCTCATGTCCATGCATCAGGGTTCACGTACGCCATAGAATTTCGTACCCTGGCGGCAGAGGTGGGTTGGAACAATGGGGCTCTGGTGGCTGCTTTCTCTCATGGTCTCTCAGATGCGTTGAAGGACGAGATTGCAGCCACAGAACTGCCTGTGGAGCTCGAAGCGCTCATTTCCTTCCTAATCCTGATTGACAGCAGGCTCGGAGAGGCCTTCCCTTAAGGAGCATCTGCAGAGGCCTCCTAACCGATTGGCGCCTACGTTTTCTGTCCCACCCGTTCCTCCCTCTCCTCCGACGCCTCCTGGGGGATGGCTTGTCTGGCGGTGAGCCCATGCAGCTGGGGTTTGCTTGCCTTTCCGAGGGAGGGTCTCGGCGTCGGGAGGGTTGCTGCCTGTACTGTGGTCTCGGTGGGCATTTTCGGCAGTCCTGTCCAGTCTGTCCAGGAAACGCTCATACCTGAGATCCTGTCGGGGGCAGATCTTGGGTGGTGTTTCCTCGTCCCCGGTTTCCCGCAAAGATAAACCGCTAATCACTGTTGTCCTCTCTTGGGCGGAAGGCTCGGTGACGGCCCAGGCATTGGTAGACTCTGGTGCTGGCGGGTTGTTTATGGACAGTTCGTTTGCTGCCCAGTACTCCATTCCTCTGCAGGCTTGAGTTACTCCATTGGTCCTCAAGGCGATAGATGGCAGGCCCCTGCAACCGCCGCAGGTTACCCACGAGACCCTGCCGGTTGAAGTAGCTATTAGCGCTCTTCACAGGGAGTTGGCCTGTTTCCAGGTAATTTCTTCCCCGCACTACTCCGTGGTTTTGGGATATCCCTGGCTTTAGAAGCACAATCCGACCTTTGATTGGCGGTCGGCCGAGATTCTCTCGTGGTCTCCACAGTGTGGGGCCGGTTGCATCCGTGGACCTGTTAAGGTGTTGTGTGCCTCCTCGGACTCTGTGTTGCCTATTGACTATGGGGAGTACCTGGACGTGTTTGACAAGCTGCGTGCCGGTGCTCTGCCTCCTCATCGCCCATACGATTGTGCCATAACCTTACAACCCGGTGCCACTCCTCCGCGTGGCAGGGTGTATCCTCTTTCGGTTGTGTAGAATCAGGCCATGGAGGAGTACGTTGCGGAAGAGCTTTCCCGGGGGCACATTCGCAAGTCTACTTCTCCAGCAGGAGCTGGCTTTTTCTTCGTGAAAAAGAAGGGCGGTGAATTGAGGCCTTGCATTGATTTTAGGGGTCTCAATCGAATCACGATTAAGAATGCTTACCCAATTCAGTTGATTACCGAGTTGTTTGACCGCCTCAAGGGAGCAACGGTCTTTACTAAACTCGACCTTAGGGCTGCGTACAACCTCATACAGATCAAGGAGGGCGACGAGTGGAAGACCGCGTTCAACACCAGAACCGGCCATTATGATTTCCTGGTTATGCCCCTCGGGTTGTGTAACGCGCCTGTGGTCTTTCAGGAGTTCATTAATGATGTCTTTTGTGACTTGTTGCAGCAGTGCATGGTGATTTACTTGGACGACATCCTGGTTTACTCTGCGTGTATGGAGTCTCATATCCAGGATGTTAAGTGGGTGCTGCAACGGTTACGTGAGAACGAGCTTTTCTGTAAGCTCGAAGTGTGAATTTCACCGATCCCAGGTTGCCTTTTTGGGCTACATCATTTCCGCTGTCGGATTTTCCATGGACCCTCAGAAGGTTTCGGCGGTTCTGTAGTGGCCTCGTCCCAGTGGTCTTCGGTCCATTCAGCGCTTTTTGGGATTCGCCAACTATTATCGGAAGTTTATCAGGAACTTCTCCACGCTGGCCAAGCCTCTCTCAGATCTGACCAAGAAGGGCAGTAATCCCCACGAGTGGTCATCCGAGGCCATCTTAGCTTTTGAAGCTCTGAAATCCGCCTTCGCTTCGGCTCCGATACTGTCTCATTCCAATCCTGGGTTGCCTTTGTCCTCGAGGTTGATGCATCTGAGACGGGAGTAGGCGCCCTCCTGTATTGGTGTCGGTCGCCCGATGGACCCCTACTTCCCTGTCAGTTCTACTCCAGGAAGCTTTCCTCCGCAGAATGCAACTACCAGATTGGAGACAGGGAGTTGTTGGCCATTATTCAGGCTCTCAAGGAATGGAGGCACCTGCTCGAGGGTTCTGCGGTTCCGGTCCTCATTCTCACTGACCACAAGAACCTGACGTATCTCTCGGAAGCTAAGAGGTTGACGCCCCGTCAGGCCAGATAGGCTCTGTTCTTGTCGCGTTTTAACTATGTGGTCTCCTATTTGCCTGGCTCCAAGAATGTCAGGGATGATGCCTTGTCACGGCAACACTCTGAGCTGTGTAGGGAGGACTCTGAGCCGATCTCGGTCATACCTCCGGATCAGATCCTGGCTGCCATTCGTACCAGCCTGACTTCTCCCCTTGGGGAGCAGATTTTGGCGGCTCAAACTGATGCTCCCTCTGAGAGACCGGCTGGTAGATGTTTCATACCTGAGGGATTGCGCACCTGTTTGCTGCGTACCTACCATAATTCCAAGACCGTCGGTCATCCAGGGAGGAACCAGTTGTCCTGGGTCGTTTCTTGTTTATTCTGGTGGCCATCTCTCCGTTCCGACATCGCCTCATATGTAGCGGCATGTTCTGTCTGTGCCCAGAATAAATCTCCTCGGCATCTTCCATTGGGCCTTCTGCAACCCATTCCCAATGGGGAGCGTCCCTGGTCACACCTGGGCATGGATTTTATTGTAGACCTCCCTGCATCCCATACGGTCATTCTTATGGCCATTGATCGTTTCTCCAAGATGTGCCATTGTGTTGCGTTCAAGAAATTGCTGACTGCACAAGAACTGGCTACGGTTTTCGCCAGGGAGATCTTTCGCTTGCATGGGTTACCTAAGGTGATTGTCTCGGACCGTGGGAGCCAGTTTGTGTCCAGGTTCTGGCTCACCTTCTGCTCCCAGTTGGGTATCAAGCTCTCCTTCTCTTCGGCCTACCACCCGCAGTCCAATGGGGCTGCGGAGCGTTCCAACCAGGCCCTGGAACAATTCCTTTGCTGCTATATCTCAGACCATCAAGACAATTGGGTCGATCTCCTGCCATGGTCAGAGTTTGCGAGGAACTCGGTTGTCAACTGCTCCTCTGGGATGTCTCCCTTCATGGCCAACTATGGGTTCCAACCCGCTGTATTGCCTGAGTTGTTCTTGCCACAGGACACTTCGGCTGTGGATAACCATCTTGCTGCCCTGCGTTCCTCGTGGGGGCAGATTCAGAGGTCCTTGAAGGACTCAGCTCAGCGCCAGAAGCTCCAGGTTGATCGTAGACGGTTGCCCACTCCTTCATACCAGGTCAGAGATCGGGTGTGGTTGTCCACTTGTAACCTCAATCTTTGGGTGCCCGCACTGAAACTGGCTCCCCATTTTGTTGGCCCTTTCCGCATCCTCCGCAGGGTGAACCCGGTTGCCTATGCCCTTGCTCTTCCTCCTGGGATGCGTATCTCCAATGTCTTCCACGTATCCCTGTTGAAGCCTCTGGTCTGTAATCGCTTTACTGCCTCTCGGCCTCGGCCTCGTCCTATCCGGGTTGACGGTCATGAGGAGTATGAAGTGAGCCGCATCCTGGACTCTCGGTTGGTCCGCGGTCGGGTGCAGTTCCTGGTCCATTGGCGTGGTTATCGTCCCGAGGAGCGTTCCTGGGTTCCTTCCATGGATGTTCATGCTCCTGCCCACCTCTGCGCTTTTCACGCCCGCTTTCCCCAGAAGCCTTATGTTGAGCCGCGGAGGGGGAGGGGCCCTTGAGGAGGAGGTACTTTCAAGGTCCTACCTTTCCTCAGGGCTTGTGCTGCTCCATGTGCTGGCATCCATCTTAGGTGTCTGCAAAGCATTGTGGGATCCTTTATGCTTTCAGTCCCCTGCGGCTCCTCCCCCAGGAGGCGGCGGCTTATCACATATAAGTCTGCTGTTTGTAGCTGTCCATTGCATTCGTATCCTGTCGCAGAGCAGCAAGCTCCTGTTTAGTTTCTCATTGCTCTCCTGGATACCGACTCGGCTTTGGCAAGACTCCTTCCTGGCTTCTGACCCCGGCTCTGGCGACCATCCTTCCTGGCTTCTGACCCCGGCTCTGGCGACCATCCTTCCTGGCTTCTGACCCCGGCTCTGGCGATCATCCTTCCTGGCTTCTGAATCCAGCTCTGGCGACCATCCTTCCTGGCTTCTGACCCCGGCTCTGGCGACCATCCTTCCTGGCTTCTGAATCCAGCTCTGGCGATCATCCTTCCTGGCTTCTGACCCCAGCTCTGGCGACCATCCTTCCTGCCTACTGTTCTACCAAGTCATCCCCTGTTGCTGTTGAACTTGCACAGACTGTCTTGTTTTTGTATAATAAACCTTCCTTTAATTGCACCTCCTTGTGTGTGTGGCTCCTCGCTCCCTGACAAGGAGCAAGGGGTTCAAGGTTCAAGACAAACAGGGCCAAGGCAGGAGCATCCAAAGAATTGTCAAGGAAGCTGTCCATCATTCCAGGTGGCTCAGCAAGAAGAAACATTGCCTCTCACCGCAGAAGGCCCAGGTTCAAACGCAGGCTCTGACATTCTCTTTGTGTTTATTACATTTGTCATGCCATACAAAAGTTTCCCTTTTAAATGGAGCTTTTCTGCCATTTGCCCATTTTTCATCTGAAATTTGGGGGAACTGACTGCAAACTTTACATGTAACTGTAAGCAAGCCATGAAAACTGATCCAGCCAATGTGTACTAAAACTTCATTTTTTCACGGTCTTTCCAGCATCATCATCATCATTTGTCTTTTGAGTTGTTATGGCACTGGAAGTTTGTGGCAAACTACAACTAGCAACTGAATTAGCTATTGATTCATTCTCTTTTTTGATAGGGTTTGAGTGGGACTCCACAATAGTAGGATAATCTTTTGCTGTAAAAAAAATGATAATTTGCTCTGTTTCATGTTGCAGTGTAAACAAGGAGACCAAAAAAAAAATTTGGAAAAACTCACAGGCATGAGATATGGGTTGAATACTGGAAATTAGGGCCACTTTTTTGTATTACGTCTGGGCTGCCACAGATGACTCAGGCTGAGGAAGATCCTCCATGACATGTGATCATGCTAGTTGCACTGTCAAGGCCGGTCTTGGCTGCCTATAGGCCTTTCTGCTGGCTGAGCCTATTAAACGCTGGTCTGCTGCCTGGCTTGATTGATGGCTGTTCTGATTGATGGCTGTTCTGATTGATGGCTGATCTGATTGATGGCCTGATTAAAGTTTGGTCTGCTGGCTGGTCTGATTGATGACCTGCTTAAAAGGCTGGTCTGCTTGAAGGAAGATTAACGGCAGTTCATCTGAGTGGCAGGTCAAATTAACGGCAGTTCAGCTCAACGGCAGTTCAGCTTAAACAAGGCAGTTCAGCTCAACGGCAGTTCAGATCAAAGGCAGTTCACATTAACGGCAGTTCAGCTCAACGGCAGTTCAGATCAAAGGCAGTTCAGATCAAAGGCAGTTCAGATCAAAGGCAGTTCAGATCAAAGGCAGTTCAGATCAAAGGCAGTTCAGATCAAAGGCAGTTCAGATCAAACAAGGCAGTTCAGTTTAACGGCAGTTCAGATTAAACAAGGCAGTTCAGCTCAACGGCAGTTCAGCTCAACGGCAGTTCAGCTCAACGGCAGTTCAGCTCAACGGCAGTTCAGCTCAACGGCAGTTCAGCTCAAAGGCAGTTCAGCTCAAAGGCAGTTCAGCTCAAAGGCAGTTCAGCTCAAAGGCAGTTCAGCTCAATGGCAGTTCAGCTCAATGGCAGTTCAGCTCAATGGCAGTTCAGCTCAATGGCAGTTCAGCTCAATGGCAGTTCAGATTAATCAAGGCAGTTCAGATTAAACAAGGCAGTCCAGATTAAACAAGGCAGTTCAGATTAACGGCAGTTCAGCTCAACAGTAGTTCAGATTAACGGCAGTTCAGCTCAACAGTAGTTCAGATTAACAAGGCAGTTCAGATCAAAGGCAGTTCAGATCAAAGGCAGTTCAGATTAACGCAGTTCAGCTCAATGGCATTTCAGCTCAACGGCAGTTCAGCTCAACGGCAGTTCAGATTAAACAAGGCAGTTCAGCTCAACGGCAGTTCAGATTAAACAAGGCAGTTCAGCTCAACAGCAGTTCAGATCAAAGGGAGTTTAGATGAAAGGCAGTTAAACTCAACGGCAGTCACTTCAGTTTAAAGGCAGTTCAGATTAAAGTGAGTTCAGATTAAAGTGAGTTCAGATTAAAGGCTGGCCTGATTGAAGGCTCCTCTGCTGGATCGGTGTGTCTGCTGGCTGGGCTGCCTTTCAGGAGCAGGGTGGAGCACAGCTGCTTGCTTGGTGGGTCTGTCCACGCATTACAATTGTGAAGGACCAATGGCGATCCCAGAGCGCAGCACAAAAAAATGTAATTTACCTTAAGCTGGCGGGTGTAGTTATGTGCACTGTTGGTGGGTATCTCCTTCACGTGTCTCCCACGCCGGTGTAGAGTGGGCCTCTCCTCGTGTCCCCCATGGCACTGTAGAGCGGGCCTTGTGTCCTTCAAGGTGGTGTAGAGCGGACCTCGTTTCCCCCAAGGTGGTGGAGAGTTGGCCTCGTGTCCCCCAAGGAGGTGTAGTGCGGGCCTCGTGTCCCCCAAGGTAGTTGAGAGCAGGCCTCGTGTTCCCCACTGTGGTGGAGAGCGGGCCTCGAGTCCCCCGCAGTGGTGGAGAGGGTGTCTCCTCTCAGCGCAGGAGAGCTGACCTCTCCTGCATGTTTCCCCTCAGCGGCGCTGCCACTGTAATGGCGATGCCGCGGAAACCCGAAGTTGTAAACCGGAACTCGGCTTCACAATGAAGCTTGGAGTGCATGTGCAGTTGCTCCATGCTTTTTCATCTGTGCTCGCCGCTCGCAGCCACTCGGCGCTCGCCACAGAGAAATTTCTCCTCGCATTTGGCGAGCGGGCAAGCAGCTTTTTCAAGCCTTGGCATAAGTTGTCCCTTTGGGATGCTGGCCAAGCATGGTTTGTAGTGACCGCTATCCTAGGGTATATAAGCATTACAGTCCATGCTCTTAAAATATGTTTTAGTTAAAATCTCTGTATTATACTTAGTGATTTCAAGGTTCTAAAAATTAAATTTTTCTCAACTCTTCTCCCACATTACTTTTATATTTTACTCATTCCTGTTCATCTTAGTCATACAAGTACAGGTTAAAGGGTAAATTCACCTTTCCTAACATGTTACACCCATATTCAGGGTTACTGATGCTGCAGCCCCTGCTGCTGTCACAATGTTTTGTAAAATGAAGAAATTGAGAACAGTTTTTTTTCTTCCCCACATTTTTTTTTATATCCTGTCACCAGTTCAGTAAAGTGCGGTGATCAGGGACAGTGACTGGTGACAGTATGTAAGAAAAAGAAAATAAATTACAATTTTTTTTTTTACATCCTGTCAGCAGAGTAAGTCAGTGTCACCACAGTAACACTGTACTAATCTGAAGAGGTGATCAAGATTTTTTTTTTTACACACTGATTGCTTGATACTCAATGTTATAAGCAACCAATTTTTATGAATGCTTCTGTGTGTACTGTTGTGATTAGCTGTGATTGGCCACAGTTAAGCACATGGTTAGCTGGAATGCTATGTTCCCTCTCTTGTACACTGTGGAGTGTCTATTTTGAATATGTCCAAAGAAATGTGATTTTATCGGATGTGCAGGCAACCGTATTTCTCTTCTCTGCTGTAATGTCTGCAACGAACAGGGCCATCACCTGCTAGTGTGCAGTGGGGGGGGGGGGGGTTTACAGGTGGAGACTTGCCTTGAACAGTGATTACTTTTCATTCATTTGGACTACAAATGGGATGCAATTGGCCCTGTCTGTATGGTGTTCACTCTGATCAATCGCCAAGATCAACACAATGGTACATAATGAATGGCTATGAATGGAAGCCATTCATTGTGTACAATTTACATGTGATCTCTTGTGACTGGTCACAGCAATCACATGGTATGGGGAGTGGCCCAGTAAACTAATCTGTCATTTGCTGTGTCAGGTGGACAAAGCGGGTGACAGATCATGCCGCAGTGCAGCCTGTGGTGCGATACTGGGACTGCATCATATGATGCCCACCAAAGATAACAGGGTTCCACCTGGCCGTCATAGGCCAGGTGGGAAGCAGATAAAAACATAAAAGATCTGGAATATATTAGAAATGGTATTAAACAAATGAAAGAGAGAAATATTGTCTTTAAAGGCAGGGATGGGATTGTGGTTTTGTCTATAGATCAATATAAACAGGAAATTAGTAATTTGTTGAATGACCAGGAGACTTATCAGGTATTGCCGAGTAATCTGCAATTATGGTAAATATTGACTGAAGATAGAAATCCAGTCCAAGAAAGTGGAATGAGTAGCCTTTGGATAATCAGGTTGGAATGGCAAATGCACAGTGGACTGCATAGGCGGGAAGCCGCGTATTGCGATCAGTGCGGATTTCTCTATGCCTCTGGCTGCTGAGGACAGCTGTGTAGCTGGGTATCCGGCACTGGAATATGCAGTGTCATTGAACCTCTGGTGATGGTGCAGATTGATCTGTGGACTGCTGCTGGGGCTGGACTCCGGAAAGGCGAGCTGCTTCTAGAGTAATGTAATGTGCATGTTTGAGCATTAGGGAAGGAATGATCAGTCTGTTGTGCATTCTAAAGATGTACCTTCCTCTCCATTATTTAGTAGCCTCTACACCTGGCTACCCCCCCTTTTGCTTTTGTTGTTGATGATGTCGAGTCTCTCAGTACTGACATCTCCCATCCTGTTTGTTTACTTACCAAAGGAACACTGTCACCCTCTTGAGGATGGGGCCACAATCAGGCAAATGCTACTCTCTTCTTCATCACTCTTGTCTTCTTCCATGACTTGAGTATCACCCTGATGTGGCCAGGATTAGTGTAGTCTGGGGCCATGCTGGCCGGTTGGCTTGGGTAATGGCACTCGGGTAGCCTCAGAGATGGGCAGTAAGTGATTCTTATGCCACATCTTTAATGGACCAGTCTCTCCTTCAGGGCGAATCTGGTAAAATGGCAACCCAAGAAACTGTTTGCAGATAATGTACGGTTATCACTGGTATCACTGTTTGCAGACAATGTATGGAACAACAGTTTATCTAACTTGTTTCCTTAGCCCCTCCAAGTTTATTAGCAGCCCTCGAATCCCTGGCTGGAGGTCTCGCAGTTTCATTTTAAGATCAAAGTTCTTTTTGTTGCTCTGAACAAAAAAAATTCTCTAACCTTTTCATATTCAGACTTTAGATTCTTCCACAATCTGTTGATTAACCCTTTATGGGAGGTTAATGATATTTTGTCAGTAGAAATTGTGAACTCTAGGTCAATGGGCAGACGAGCTTCTCTCCCATACATCAGCTTGTAAGCGTGAATACCCAGTGGAATCATACTGTTCAGAGTGTGGACTACAGCAGTGATATGGCGTCTCCATTGCTGCTTCTTTTCAAAGGGTAATTTCCCCAACATACACTATATTGCCAAAATTATTGGGACACCTGCCTTTACACGCACATGTACTTTAATGGCATCCCAGTCTTAGTCCGTAGGGTTCAATATTGAGTCCCCCCCCCTTTTATTACTACAACAGCTCAGCTCTTCTGGGATGGCATGGGATGGCATTCCACAAGGTTTAGGAGTGGATCTATGGGGATGTTTGACCATTCTTCCAGAAGCGCATTTGTGGGGTCAGGCAATGATGTTGGACGAGAAGGCCTGGCTTGCAGTCTCCACTCTAATTCTTGTTTAAATTGTTTATTCCGTTAACAAATAACAATTAACAAAGAATAAAGTACAAATCAGGCCAAAAAAAGAAGACAAGGTACAAATCAGGTCAAGGAAGGAAGAAAAAGAAAAAAAAAACATTAAAGAGAGATAAAAAAAAAATTAGAGTAGGAAGACAAATACACGCGTCCTCCACTTAACAGGAGTGTTCATAACCAAGGTTAGATACAAAAGAGAATATTCTGTAACTCAAGGATATTATGATCGTACAACAGGTGATAAAGGCATAGGGACAATGTGTGTGAATTACTGATTATGTGGATGAGGAAGAGTTACAGACTGTAAGTATCAAGCAAGGTTAACCAGCTAACACATCATGCTCATTTTGTTCCGCTAGCCAAACTTTACAGGATGTAACCCAAAAGGAGACTATGAGGGAATGGGTCAAAAGGTAAAGAGCACCGTGATAATTCCTCAAAGACGTGTAGGCTTACCCTTGTAGGGTGAGTTAAGAGGTTCTCAGAATGAGAGGAGGAGAATAAAGAAAAGGGAGGGTGTCCCAAGGATGCTGCCACCATTACCTTGTGAAATGTCAAGTATGTAAGGGGTGAATAGTTACCATGGCTGTAGTACTGCTTCGTTAAACCCAAGAGGTAAGCCGAGTTTAATCCAAGGTTTGCAGGTACTTTCAAATTTGACAATCTGATCCTCCCATGTATTAAAAAGCGGTTCATTCTGTTTTTTGTCACATTTGAGGGAGATTTCCATGCCTTAGCTATCGTTTGTTTCGCAGCTGTCAGTAGCGTGATCATGAGTTTAAATTGTTTGCGCGTCATTAACATAGGTTTCAGGTTAAGGAGAGCAAGTGATGGGTCTGGCTGAAGAGGTAGCTTAAACAGCTCAGCTCAGTTTTGCAAGTGCAAAAATATTCTTCCCATAGAGTCTGACCACTAGACAGTCCCACCAGATATGTAAATGCATACATAGTCCTGAACAGCCACGAAAACAAAGAGCAGAGTGATCAGGCGTGAATTTCGCAATCCTATCCTGTACTAGATACCATCTGGTAAGAACCTTATAATTGGTTTCAACCGCAACCAGGTTGGGTGAAGAGGCTTTGGTCGCAGAACAAATTTCAGACCATTCTGCGGTGTCAAAGGTGGGGCCTAAGCCTTTCTCCCACTTAGGAACATATGAAGGGGTGCCCTCGTCAGATGTGGCTAGTATGATTGTAGAGTACAGAAATGAGACCTCTGTCATGGGGTCTCGATTGCAGACACCTTTGAAGAGGTGATTGAGTGAGTTAGGTGTGTAAAAATGTTTAATCTGCAAGTATCAGAATAGTTCTGACTGAGGGAGTCCAAATGTCTCGCATAAGGTCGGGGAAAAAGTGAAGCCTCGTCACAGTACAGAGTTTATAAAAACGGATGAGGCCACTTTCATTTTACATGCAAAACTATGCCGAACTTTCCCACGCTGGGTGGAAGGTCGGATTTTTAAGGAACAAAAGGAGGTGGTTGTGTAGGGACTGTAGGCCATATGTGGTCTTTAGTTTGTCCCATATTGACAGATAGTGTTTTGTGACAGGGTTATAAATATTAGCGTGATCCACCAGGTGTAATCACAAAAGGATGGCGACAGATAGGGGGTCACAGTCGACTGGTTCAAGAGCTACCTATAGAGGTGTTTCACGGACCGCATGGTATTTAGGTAATTAGGCCAGATGGGCCGTGTGGTAGTACGAGGAGAAATTAGGAAGGCTAAAACCTCCACGCAATTTGGAAAGGTATAATGTAGCCTTGGGAATCCTAGGTTTAATGTTTCCCCAGACAAATGTTGCAACTGTCCTCCATATTATTCACAAGTATGCAGGAACTGGTATTGGTAATACCCTAAACAGGTACAGGAATTTAGGCAGTATAGTAATCTTAATGACATTTATTTTACCTAGCCACAAGAGAGGGAGGGAGGGAGGACCATTTCACTAATAGATCAGATACTTGCTTCAGTAGTGAGGGAGTTCCATCTCTGATAAGAAGATGTTTAATGTGGTAGATTTTTGAGGGTGGACAGACCAAAGATAGATGCGAACTGGTTTAGTGTGGCCAAGAGGTTATAAGTGGACGCATGTGGGGACGAGAGGAATAGAAGGATATCATCCGCAAAGAGACATATTTTGACACCTATTTCGATACCTGTAATGGCAGAGTCCGTTCTCACTCGCTGGGCAAATATTAGTAGTGTGACCAGTAGGGGGGAGAGAGGGCAGCTCTGTCGTGTGCCACTCTTAATGTCAAATATATCTGACTTATAGCTGTCATATTTCACATATGCCTTAGGGGTGTCATAGAGAGCAGAGAGGCACCGCATAAAGTGGGGACCAAATCCCCATTTCTGTACGGTGAAATGTAAATAGGACCAGGATACGGTATCAAATGCTTTCCTTATGTCTAGGGAGAGAAAACAAAAAGGAATCCAGCGTGACTTATCTGCATGGGCAAGCAACACTGCTCGGCGAATGTTGTCTTTGGCCTGACAAATGGGGATGAACCCTACCTGATCACAGTGGATGAGCCTGCTGATTACCACATTTAATCTAGCGGCAAGGATTCTGGCCAGACGTTTAATGTTCCAATTCAGTAGAGAGTTGATCGATAATTTTTCCAAGAAGAGTCGTTGGAGTGGGGTTTCGGTAACATGCAAATGATAGCGGTCAAGAGCTCTGATCTGAAGGAGTGTCTTCTAACAAAGTATTGAAGGCTTTAGTCAGGATGGGAGCTAGGATTTCTGAAAAAGACTTGTAATACCGTAAATTTCTGAATATCCATCAGGCCCTGGATGTTTATTCAGCTTTAAGATTTTAATAACCGCTACAACCTCCTCTACATTGACTGGGCCATCTAATTGATTATGTTAGTCTCGGGTCAGTGTCGGCAGAGTGATATGTGATTAAAATTCCTCAGCCAGAGTAGTATTTAATTTGCAGTCTGGCTTATATAGACCGGTTAAGTGGGAAAAGAACTGGTGGAGTATTTTGACTGGGTTACTGGTATAGGTGTCCCTGGAAGCTATAAGTCGTATTGGCTTGCTAGGTTTATTAAGTGAGTTAAGTGTACGGGCTAATGGGGTGTCCGTTTATTAGCTTTCATATAATAGGCATGCCAACTCCGCTGAATGGTTTTATCATCCAATTCAGTAAAGAATAGGTCAAATTCCAGCCTAGCTTTCTCCAGTTGTAGTTTTGTGGTTGGAGTGGGGGTGGCTTGGAATGCAGCATAGCAGATATTAAAGTTGGATTACAGTTTGTGGCATAGGACTTTTTGGTCGTGTTTAAAGTATGCTGTTTGGCAAATAAATACCCCACGAATGACGGGTTTATATGCTTCCCTCAGGGTAAGTGGGGAGATGTCAGGAGAGGTATTATGTGCTATGTAGTCTTTGAGCGCAAGTTCAATATCCAAACGGTGAGATGGGATCTTCAACATAGATTCGTTGAGGCACCGAGTGCAATCTTGTACCTTGGGGATAGGGGACATTTCTGGGACTATACCTGTCATTAGAAAGATGTGATCGATCCACGGAAATGTTGTGTGGGTGAGAGTAATAGGTGTAGCGTTTTTTGGCTGGTTTCATTTCATGCCAAAAGTTGACTAAATTATGTTTAGCTAGGAGTTGGTTGAAAGACAGTTTTGTAGGACTGGTAGATGGGGAGGGAGGGGATTTGTCTAGGAATGGAAAGGGGACTTAGTTTGAGTCCCCACATAATATAAGAGTGCCAAACTTGTGGGAAGTGACCACTTGTAGGAGGTGAGAGAGAAAAGATGTAGGCTGCTTGTTGGGTGCATAGTATGAGACTATCATTACTGCAGAATCCATGAGCTGGCCCGTAAGGATAATGTATCATTCCTCCGGGTCCTTAAGTTCAGTTAAGAGAATGAAAACTGTGGTTTGGTGGAAAGCGATAAGAATGCCTTATTTCCTGATGGAGGCGGAGGCCATAAAGACCTGGGCGTATTGCGAGCTAAAAAATTTGGCAGTGGCTTTTGTGGAGAAATGTGTTTCCTGTAGGCAGAGCACATGTCCTTTCGTGGCAGCAAAGGAACAGAAGGCCTTAGTTCATTTGTTCAGAATATTAAGTCCCTGTACATTCAGGGAAAGAATGTTTAGGGGGGCCATGGTGTAGGTTGCAAGGGCATAAATATGAACAATAGTAGGGTTGACAATTGAGTCTCAGCATCCCGAGGGAGAAAAATTGTCAAGCTTAAGGGACAGAGAGAGGTAGTAGACTAGAAAGAGGAAAAGTGCAGAGAAATAACAATAATACAATATGAAAAATGTAATGTATAACCACCTATGGGGACCAATTGGGGGGAGACCTAGTATCCCACCAAAGGCAGAGAGGCTACTATCAGGAATACACTTGTTGACGTGGACAGCCAAGAGCAGCAGATTGAGGACACAAGGATCATCTGTTATGTTTCCTATAAAACCAAGCTTCGAGAGCCCAAGAATGGGTTCCTGACTCTGCTGCTTCTGAGGAAAATATAGGGAAGGATCCCAGAAAGGGAGGTAGGTTAGAGTAAGGGAGGGGACATGGATAGAAATTTAAGGGGATTGGGGCAGCAGAGTCTGGTAAACCCTCTAAACTCAAGGTGAGAACCACCAACAGTCAGTTGTAAACATCGATAAACAAAACCCAATCAGATATGCATTTTGATATAATACCTGAAAGAGCAGGAACTGATGGGCAAATAAAACAGAAAAAAGACATACAATTTTCAGACAAAACTTTGTAGTCTGTGGAAAATATTACTTGAAACCCATCAACATCATGGTTATCAGCCCACAAAGGTGGGCAATGCATTTTGTAGATTACAGGTCATCAAGCAAGCATCACTAACTATTACGTAAGTCATATATGGTATACTTGCGGGAGCAAGGAGTCCATTGACAGGACGTGGTGTATTAGATCAGCAGGTGTTGTGTTGTCTCCCATTAGCGAGAAAACAGAGTCCCTGTGGGTTTGTGGTCTGGGCGTCAATCCATTGAGTCTTCTGGTGCTGGGCAGGTGTCAGGGCTCCGGGGTGTGACCAGAGGTATGTGACTGACGCAGGGAAACGCAGGCTTCAGATAAGTTATAAACAATATAATTTATTAAAGACTAACAATACAAACAAACGCAGTGCAATACTAAAACATAACACAGTGCAAACGAACCAAACCAAACCACCCACAGATAACAGTACATATAATGCAAGCGTCGTCAGCCAGGCCGGGTCAATAACAATCGGGCAGGTAGGTACAGGGGGTCAGGCAGAGAATGGTCGGGGTCACAAGCCAGGGATAAAACAGGAGAAGTCAGCAGAGGTCTGGATCAGGCAGGGTCAGCAACGAATCAGACAGAGACCGGGACAGGAACAGGAACAGGGATGCAGGAACAAGATACAGGGCCCAGGAAAAACACACACCGAGGCAGAGACTGCAGGTCTGGCCATCCCTTAAATACACCTGCATGATCAACTTCAGGTGTTTGGCTGGCTGCAGGGTTGAGTCTCTGATTGCCAGGAGCACCCGCTGGCCAGCCCTGGTACTCCAGCCCACAAGGCAGGTGGGTCCCACCATTACTGTCAAGTCCATTCCTGACAGTACCCCCCCCTCAAGGAGCGGCCTCAGGACGCTCCAAACAGTCCTAACTGGGCAAAATGTTCCACCGCCCGGGTCTGGTAACTGGCGGGATATCAAAGACTGGCACACCGGGCAGGACTCCGGGCAGCGGCACACCGGGCAGGACTCCGGGCAGCGGCACACCGGGCAGGACTCCGGGCAGCGGCACACCGGGCTGGACTCCGGGCAGCGGCACATCGGGCAGGACTCAAGGCAGGACTCCGGGCAGAGGCACATCGAGCTGGACTCCGGGCAGGACTCCGGGCAGAGGCACATCGAGCTGGACACCGGATCACCAGGCGGAGCAGCAGGCACCGGGCCACCAGGTGGAGCAGCGGGCGCCGGGCCCCCAGGCGGAGCGACAGGCATCGGGCCCCCAGGTGGGGCGGCGGGCACCAGGCCATCTGGCGCTGGATCGTCTGGCTCGACAGCGGGCATCGGGTCACCAGGCATGACAGCAGGCACTGGGTCATCAGGTACCGGATCGTCTGGATCGACAGCGGGCACCGGGTCATCTGGCGCTGGATCGTCTGGCTCGACAGCGGGCATCGGGTCACCAGGCATGACAGCGGGCACCGGGTCATCTGGCGCTGGATCGTCTGGCTCGACAGCGGGCATCGGGTCACCAGGCATGACAGCGGGCATCGGGTCACCAGGCATTGGATCGTCTGGCTCGACAGCGGGCATCGGGTCACCAGGTATGACCGCGGGCACTGGGTCATCAGGCATTGGATCGTCTGGCATGACAGCGGGCCTCGGGTCACCAGGCATGACAGTGGGCACCAGGTCATCAGGTACCGGATCGTCTGGCTCGACAGCGGGCACTAGGTCATCAGGCGTGATAGGATCATCAGGCTGGATCAGTTCATCAGGCTGGGTACAGACATCAGGCTGGGTAGAGACATCAGGCTGAAGTGCGGGTGCCGGGGCACCAGGCTGAACCACGGAAGGCAGGTTCTCAGACGGCAGGCTCACCGGTTTGGATACTGGCAGGATGGTACTGGTTGGAAAGAATTTTCGCTTTTTTCTGGTTTTAACTACTGGAGCACTGCAAGTAAACGCAGGTCTGCAAACAAATGGAGCAGCTGAGGACAGAGAAGAGCTGGAAGATGGAACAGAGGAGGGAGCAGTTGCTACAGAGGACTTCTTTACAGGGTTAAAGAAAGGATAGGTGCAGCAAGTGGGAGCAGAGGACTGGTATGTGGTAGTTAGAGTATACTGGGCAGTCACTGGGGGTGCTGTCGGGGATGCAGGAAGAGTGCCTTGAGCGGAGGAATGATGTTGTAAGCTGACTGAGGCTGGGTGCAACAAGTCTGACCATGTCTGCAGTATGGGTTGAACAAAGCTCAGTTTACACAAAGCCTGTCTGGTCAATGACTGCACTGCGTTTATACAATCTCTTAGTACCTGTGGTGAACATGCAGAATAACACTCCAGAAAGTAATCCACATCATCCTCTAATAACCATACCAGGGACCATACCTGGTCGGCACTAAATGGGGGCAAAAATTCATCCCTGCATTCGGGGGTACCAGATGAAACCAACTCAGCACAAACCTGAATCAATGGCTGCACCTCAGAGAACTCTGTGCCCTGATCTACTAGGCGATGAGCGATCCGTATACATTCTAGCAGTTCATCCCCGGTATACTCCCTCAGAGTCTGATAAGCATATTCTCTGTCATCAAACACTAGCAGAGATAAATACACAACCTCATCCAGATCCATCCTTCCCAGCAACAAGCCAAGATGGCTTCCCTGTGCAGCCACTTCTGGTCAGGATTGGCCTTGGTGTAATGTCAGGGCTCCGGGGTGTGACCAGAGGTATGTGACCTACGGAGGGAAACGCAGGCTTCAGATAAGTTATAAACAATATAATTTATTAAAGACTAACAATACAAACAAACGCAGTGCAATACTAAAACATAACACAGTGCAAACGAACCAAACCAAACCACCCACAGATAACAGTACATAAAATGCAAGCGTCGTCAGGCAGGCCGGGTCAATAACAATCGGGCAGGTAGGTACAGGGGGTCAGGCAGAGAATGGTCGGGGTCACAAGCCAGGGATAAAACAGGAGAAGTCAGCAGAGGTCCGGATCAGGCAGGGTCAGCAACAAATCAGACAGATACAGGAACAGGGATGCAGGAACAAGATACAGGGCCCAGGAAAAACACACACCAAGGCAGAGACTGCAGGTCTGGCCATCCCTTAAATACACCTGCATGATCAACTTCAGGTGTTTGGCTGGCTGCAGGGTTGAGTCTCTGATTGCCGGGAGCACCCGCTGGCCAGCCCTGGTACTGCAGCCCACAAGGCAGGTGGGTCCCACCATTACTGGCAAGTCCATTCCTGACAGCAGGGGAGTTGAATTGCCCCCGCTTGTAGAGACCTTGTCGACTGCACTCCCTGGGGAAACTGTAGGCTTGTGTGGTGAGCTGGAGACAGAACTGCGCTGCATGCCCTCAGAGCATGGAAATTGATCCGCTAGTTGGAGAGCCTGTAGAGTGCTTTGCAGCTCCTCAACAGAGCAAAAGACGTATTTAGAGCCACAATGTGTGAACCGCACAGAAAAGGGAAATCCCCATTGGTAGATAATTTGATGGCATTGAAGGACCTGAAGCTGAGGTTTCATAGCTCTTCTTTTGGTGATAGTTAGTTGGGACAGGTCCGCAAAGAGTTGTTAGTTGTGACCCTGGAAGTTTAGTGTATCTTTCCCCCAAGCCACATTCAGAAGCTGTTCTTTAATGCGGTAATAATGAAATTTGACTATTATGTCTTGGGGAGGGCTGTCTGTTTTTTGGGTGTTAAGGCTCTATGGACCCTCTCCAGTTCCAAGCATTCAATTGGAATGGTGGGTTGTAGTTCTTGAAATAGGGCCAACATGATGGCTTGCAGATCTGTGACGGATTCAGGGATCCCCCTGTTGTGCAGATTGGAGTGTCTAGCTCTGTTCTCATAGTCTTCAAGTCTCGTTGTTGGCACTGGATTTTCCTCTTTAAGGTTTTTATATATAGGTTTTAAATTCTTCTAGAAACAATTGAGTACTGTCAGTGATACTTTTTTTATTTGCACTAACCTACAATTTCGAGGACAAGCTTTCGGGGTATGTCCCCTTCTTCAAAGTCCAAGCAGTACTATTACAAATCACAAAGTTTAAGCAGAATGTTAGAAGGGATGAAAAAAAAAAAAAAAAAAAAAAAGCTTATCCTACAGCTTTATGACTATTAGCTAGCTTGACTCCCTCTGTGTGAGTGTAGTATCCCCCCCTCCCCCTTTCCTTTTGCTGTATCTTATCTGTAGCCTTTTTTTTTCATCCCTTCTAGCATTCTGCTTAAACTTTGTGATTTGTAGTAGTACTGCTTGGACTTTGAAGAAGGGGACATACCCCGAAAGCTTGTCCTCAAAATTGTATGTTAGTGCAAATAAAAAAAGTATCACGGACAGTACTCAATTGTTTCTGTCGCAAATGCACTAATATGGCTACAATCACCTCAAGCAAAATGGAAGATACTGCATATAGCCACATAAAGAAGCAGTTAACCAACCTAATCACAAAGGAAACACAGATCAACAGTGATATTTTCTTTCTCTCAAGATGCAAAAAGAGGAATCTCATACCACAAGGCATCCGGATTAAAAATCCTTGCATAAATACAATCAACTCTCCTTAAGCAGAAGGACTTTGCAGACGCACCAGCGAGAGATTAAGGAATCATCTCATTCACAAGCTGTATGGAAAAAGGGTAACTATCAGGATACAAGAGCAGTCTTTGTTTGAAACCCTAACATCATTGGACCCTACCAACATTAACCAAATCAAGAATGAATTGGAAACTTTACAAAGACGAACAAAAAAAATTTCAGAAGCTGCACCAAGAGCAGACCTTTTGAAAACAACCTAAACATAAAAGCAACCCAACATCTATACCTCTTACCATCAGTGACCTGGAATCTAATCTGGAATCCCAAGGGATCCCTTGTGTAAATGCTGACCTGACTGAAAATGTGGATATAACAGAGGAACTTGGAATCATCAATTTGTCAAATCATAAAGTTTCTGAACCAGAATTAACCATCCTCTCCAAAGGCCTTACATTCTGCCCAACCACCAAATTGGATCATTTACAATTATTGTCAGATATGGAGGATTTCTTCAGGAGACTAAGTGTCAGGGATCCGGGTATGACCAGAAATGTGTGGACTGACACAGGGAAGTAACAGGCTTCAGGAATGATATAATAATATAATTTATTATTAGCTACCCAAATATACAACGCTCAGTAAATAAACCAACCTTCCACTAATCTTAGTATGTGCAGGAACACAGGCGCAGTCAGGGCTGGAGAGGCAGAAGGGTCAGGCCGGCCATATGGTTCTGTTAACGACCATCTGGTGATACCCCTAGCAGTCCTCAGGACAGGATTCCCCAGGGCGCGGAGTCTAAGTCCCAGTCTGCTTATTCACCAGGGCCCCTGATGGTGGGGATGGACTTGGAGCAGACAGGAACCAGGTTGCGGCCCCTGAGTACACCTGCTCGTGGTAGAGGGATCCGCCAGAGGTATATGCAGGTAGGAAGCCTGATGTGAAGAGGCAGAAGGTGTGAGCAGGGATGGCTGGATCCGTGCAGGATGGATGGATCGTCTGGGTAGCGTAAGGCGTAGTCAGGCAGGCCAGGTCAGCAACGTGCGGGCAGCGAGGTAGCGAAGGAGCAGGCAGAGAATAGTCAGGGTCACAAGCCGGGTTCAGTAACTCACGGGCAGCGCGGTACAGAGGATCAGGCCGAAGGATGGTCAGGCAAACCAGGGATCAAGCAGGAGAAGTCAGCAGAGGTCAGGATCAGGCAGGGTCGGCAACAAATCAGATGGTCAGAAGAACAGGATACACGGTACAGGGGGCTCATGGGAAACATACACCAAGGCCCTGACTGCAGGTCTGGCCATTCCTTAAATACACTTCCTGCAATCAGCTTCAGGTGATGGCTGATTGCAGGAGTGAGCTTCTGGTTGCTGAGAGCACCCGCTGGCCAGCCCTGGTACTGCAGCCCACACGGCAGGTGAGTCCCACCACCAGTGCCAAGTCCATTCCTGACAGTACCCTCCCTTCAAGGAGCGGCCTCAGGCGCTCCAAACAGTCCTTAGTGGGCAAAATGTTCCACCGCCCGGGTCAGGTAGCTGGCTGGATATCTTACTGCCGGGGTCAACCGGCTGGCTGGGTTTCCTGCTGGCAGACTTCTCTTTATGTAGGGGAACCCAGGAAGGCAGGTCGCTGGACACAGGATTTCCAGGAGCAGGCTGGGAATCAGTTATTGGGCAGTTTAGCTGGACATCAGGGGCTGGCACATCAGGCTGCGCAGCGGACAGAGGCACATCGGGCTGTACAGCGGGCAGAGGCACGTCAGGCTGGGCAGCGGGCAGAGGCACGTCAGGCTGGGCAGCGGGCAGAGGCACGTCAGGCTGGGCAGCGGGCAGAGGCACGACAGCGGGCACCGAGTCATCTGGCACGACAGCGGGCACCGAGTCATCTGGCACGACAGCGGGCACCGAGTCATCTGGCACGACAGCGGGCACCGAGTCATCTGGCACGACAGCGGGCACCGAGTCATCGGGAAAGTCAGCGGGCACCGAGCCACCGGGTAAGTCAGCGGGCATCAAGTCATCGGGCACATCAGCGGGCACCAAGCCATCTAGCAGAACCGCGGGCACTGGGTCACCAAGCTCGACAGCGGGCACCGAGTCATCTGGCACGACAGCGGGCACCAAGTCATCTGGCACGACAGTGGGCACGGAGCCACCGGGCACGTCAGCGTGCACGGAGTCATTGAGCACGTCAGTGGGCACCGAGCCATCTAGCAGAAGCGCAGGCACCGGGTCACCAAGCTCGACAGCGGGCACCGAGTCATCTGGCACGACAGCGAACACCGAGTCATCTGGCAGAACCGCGGGCACCGGGTCACCAAGCTTGACAGCGGGCACCGATCACAAACACCGGGTCATCAGGCTGGATCGGGTCATCAGGCTGGATCGGGTCATCAGGCTGGATCGGGTCATCAGGCTGGATCGGGTCATCAGGCTGGATCGGGTCATCAGGCTGGATCGGGTCATCAGGCTGGATCGGGTCATCAGGCTGGATCGGGTCATCAGGCTGGATCGGGTCATCAGGCCGGATCGGGTCATCAGGCCGGATCGGGTCATCAGGCATCAGGGCATCAGGCTGGACAACAGAAGGCAGGTCCTCAGACAGCAGGCTGACCGGTTTGGATACTGGTAGGATGGTACTGGTTGGAAAGAATTTTCGCTTCTTCTTGGGTTTAGTTACTGGATCACTGTAAGTAAATGCAGGTCTGTAAACGGATGGAGCAGCTGAAGACAGGGAAGAGACGGAGGATGGAACAAAGGAGGGAGCAGTTGCTACACAGGGCTTCTCTACAGGGTAAAAGGCAGGATAGGTTCAGCGAGTGGGAGCAGGGGACTGACATGTGGTAGCTAGTAGGGTATACTGGGCTGTCACTGGGGGTGCTGTGGGAACTGGAGGAAGAGAGCTTTGAGCAGAGTAATGGTTAGAAGCAGGACTGGGTTGTTGCAAGCTGACTGAGGCTAGATGTAACAAATCCGACCATGTCTGCAGTACCGGCTTAACAAAGCTCAGCTTACACAAAGCCCGTCTGGTCAAAGACTGCACTGCGTTTATACAATCCATAAGCACCTGTTGTGAACATGCAGAATAATGCTCCAAGAAGCAATCCACATCATCCTCTGATAACCATACCAGGGACTCTACCTGGTCTGCACTAAATGGCGGCAAAAAGTCATCCCTTCCCTCAGGGGCACCAGATGAAGCCCACTCTGCACAAACCTGAATCAATGGCTGCACCTCAGAGAACTCTGTGCCCTGATCCACTAGAAAATGAGCAATCCGTATGCATTCTAGCAGTTGATCCCTGGTATACTCCTTCAGAGTCTGATAGGCATAATCTCTGTCATAAAAGACTAGCAGACAAAAGTATATAACCTCCTCAGGATGCATCCTTCACAACAATAAGCCAAGATGGCTTCCCTGTGCAGCCACTTCTGGTCAGGACTGGCCTTGGTGTAATGTCAGGGATCCGCCAGAGGTATATGCAGGTAGGAAGCCTGATGTGAAGAGGCAGAAGGTGTGAGTAGGGATGGCTGGATCCGTGCAGGATGGATGGATCGTCTGGGTAGCGTAAGGCATAGTCAGGCAGGCCAGGTCAGCAATGTGCCGGCAGCGAGGTACCGAAGGAGCAGGCAGAGAATAGTCAGGGTCACAAGCCGGGTTCAGTAACTCACGGGCAGCGCGGTACAGAGGATCAGGCAGAAGGATGGTCAGGCAAGCCAGGGATCAAGCAGGAGAAGTCAGCAGAGGTCAGGATCAGGCAGCGTCATCAACAAATCAGATAGTCAGAAGAACAGGAACACAGGATACAAGGTGCAGGGGGCTCATGGGAAACATACACCAAGGCCCTGACTGCAGGTCTGGCCATTCCTTAAATACACTTCCTGCAATCAGCTTCAGGTGATGGCTGATTGCAGGAGTGAGCTTCTGGTTGCTGAGAGCACCCACTGGCCAGCCCTGGTACTGCAGCCCACACGGCAGGTGAGTCCCACCACCAGTGCTGAGTCCATTCCTGACACTAAGGCTCAAAGAATATTTCCACAATAATGAAAGGAATCCTAGGACAATGGAGTGCTACACAAAGAAAAAGAACAGCTGCTTCACACCTCCACAAGGACGCAACCCCAAACTGGACACCTATATTGATAGCTTCAGATTGCGAGCTACATCCCTGATATCCACCCAGCAAAAGAAAATGCTGTACAATCTTTCACCACTAGAGCGAAGGGCTATACATGATTTGCGTAATAATCAGGCCATCACCATCAAACCAGCGGATAAAGGGGGAGCATAAAGGGGGAGCAGTTGTTGTGATGGATACAAACAAATACATACAAGAAGGCCAGAGGCAGCTGGAAAATGCCATTTACTATAAAAAAAATATATGATACAACGTGCTTATTCTAAGCACATCCAGTGAGTGTGCATTTTATTAATTTCCTGCACCACCTGAGAATATCAAGTCCATTGGGAGTATTAGTGTCATCAGGAGACCTGTTTGATGAACTGTGTTTGTTTATATGCTTATCAAAGCTTATTTTATGACATAAACGCAGGTATAATTACGGTGCGTTTTGCCCAGAGGTTTTTATGAACTCTTAACTAAATTATCATTTATTGGGCATTATCATTATCAGTTTAAAAAACTTTATAGATATAAAAGATATAAAACTTTATAGATATTCATGAATTTAAATTTTTTAGCGCTGCACTTTTTATTTTGTATATTTTATTTGAAGGATTTGGGATTTTTACCTCAGTGCATTTGCTGCTATCACAATTTAGCGCTCGCTTTATTCCTTTAATATATTTGAGGCCTATCACGGTACCACGCTTAAATTCTCCTGAGAGCGACCCATTCTTTCACAAATGTTTTTAGAAGCAGTCTGCATGCCTAGGTGCTTGATTTTATACACCTGTGGCTATGGAGGTGATTGGGGCACATGAATGCAATGATTTGGAGGGGTGTCCCAATATAGTGTATTTAGTAGAGTGCAGTTGAACTGTTCTGGCTGGGGGTCTCCCTGTGAGTGGGGTGGTCCTGGACTTCTGAATGCCTAGTAGCTAACATAGTCTCTGGATGAGTTTACTTTCAAAGTCTGTTCCTAGGTCCACATGTATTCACTGCAGCAAACCATAGTTCAAAAACACTTGGCCACTAGGCCACTATGATAGCTTACTGGTCTTTGGTTGGGAAAGTGTGGGCTTACAGAGTGAAGTGGTCGATCATGACCAGAACATTTTCTTGCCCACTTGATTGTGGTTCCAGACACAGAAAGTCAATGCACACAAACTCCATTGGCCTTTGACTCTGAAGATGGCCCATTGGGGCTGCTCTGCTTGGTAAGGTCTTTCTCTGGATGCACCAGAAACAAGAATGGTAGTAACACTGCACTTCAGCCCTTATAGAAGGCCAGTAGAACCGATCTTTGACTAATTTAAAAGTTCTCTCTGGTCCTAGATGTCTGTGGTCATCATGCAGAGCTATCAGTGTTGTCTCTTGGCCATTTTGATAAATTATTTTGTCCCATAGCTGCAACCGTTTCCATTCTTTATTCTGTTCTGTATTTAGGTTAGGGTCCTGTTTAGTTAGGACCTTCAAGATCAGGTTACTGAGTGGGATTTCACTTTGATCTCTCCAGAGCTCCACCCAAAAGGGGAAGTTTCACTTTAAGGCCTCATCCCCCGCTCCCCATTAAAGATTGGTACCTTTGGGGAATGGGGGGGAGGGGAGCTGGTATCCAATTTTGACATGTACCCGCTCCCAATTCCACTTCCACTGCCCTCACCTAGACGAACGGAAGTGGAAGTTGTCCTCCCTCCCACGTGACAGGTCCCAGCAGATTATGGAACCATTGACAGCTTCTGCCCCGGCTGCCCCTCTATGGTAATGCTTAATCCCATAACATATTGCCTGTACCCCTCTGGTGTTAATTGAGTCCAGTGTCTTGGGGGAGCATTTGAAATATGAGGTCTACTTGATAGGGCATCTGCGTCTCAATTTCCTTCTTGCAGGTACTTCAGGCTGAAATGAAACCTAGACAAAGCAGCCAGCTAGATACACCAACATTTGTATCAAGTTCATGTCTCCCACTGTACACCCCATTAGTCTCTGGAAAGTGGCAGGTGCTGCCTGACAGCCCTTGAGGCATTCTTTTAAACTCAAAAAAACCCAGGGGACAGATGAATGCTCTTTTCTCTTTCATCATGGTGCATTGGGATCTGATAGTATCCAGTTTTGAAATCTAAGACACTTGAACAATTTTGCCCCAAATAGGCAATGGAGACCGTCCTTTAAGTGAGAAATGGTGTATTGATCAGGTATTGTCCTTTGGTTCAGTGTTCTGTAATCAATGTACATTCAAAGGGACCCTTTCTTCTTTCTCACAACCACTATAGGGGAAGCATAAGGGCACCTATATTCATGGATGTTTCCAGACTTCTCCAACTCAGCTAGCTGTCAACAGAGATCTTCTAAGTCACTCAGGGGTATACTGTATATCTAACTCTTTCTCCAAGGGGTTTGTGTTCCTGCAGCAAGATCCAATGCTGCGCACTCTTAGCACATCCAACATCAACGTAATTTTTTGAGAATATTTCCCTCTATCTCGCCAGATGCTCTTCGACCCCTTTTTTCCACTAAGCAACAATGGAGGGTGTTGAGGACAGGACTTCTCTTCTGAGACTTCACCAGCTGCTCCCCCCACTAAATCAGCTGGTGTCACTAGGGTCATTTGCCCAATTACCATTCAAGGCTTAAATCTGACTATGGAGTCAGTGTTATTTTAGAGGCTTACTGGAACTCTCCTGGAGTGACAGAGCCTTAGTTGACACTACTGGGACAACTCCACCCCGGCCTCCTCTCCCCAAGAATCAGCTTGGAGGACTACAAAGGGCCCTGGCTGATCCCAAGACATTTAAACGGTGGCTCACATTCAGGCTATTTCTCCAGATTGTAATATCTTTTTTCCTAGCATCCAGTTTCCAAAGGCTTCCTGCTCCCTCTGTCAATGGACGAATGTTGTTCGAAAATTGTCTTTTGCTAGTAACATTTGATTTTAACCACTTCAATACTGGGCACTTTTACCCCCTTCCTGCCCAGGCCAATTTTCAGCTTTCAGCGTTGTCGCACTTTGAATAACAATTGCGCAGTCATGCAACACTGTACCCATATGAAATTTTTATCATTTTTTTCACACAAATAAAGCTTTCTTTTGTGGGTATTTAATCACCACAGAGTTTTTTATTTTTTGCTAAATAAAACAAAAAAACCCTGAAACTTTTGAAAAAAAAAACCCACATTTTTCTTTGTTTTTGTTATAAAATTTTGCATATAAATAACATTTCTTCATAAATTTAGGTAAAAATGTATTCTGCTACATTTCTTTGGTGAAAATACCCCAAATTAGTGTATATTATTTAGTCTGTAGGAAAGTTATAGAGTCCACAAACCAGGTATATATATTTGACAATTGATCAATCCTGATGTACTGACAGCTCATCTCATTTCTTAAGGCCCAAAAACACCAGGACAGTACAAATACTCCCCAAATCACCCATTTTTGGAAAATAGACAGGTCAAGGTATTTAGTAAGAGGCATGGTGAGTTTTTTGGAGGTTGTAATTTTTTGTTATAATTTTTTGGAAAATGTAGAAATGTTAAACTTTTTTTTTTTTTTACATATTGTCACCGGTCCAGTACAATGTTATTATATAACTGGTGTGGCAGTGATCAGAGCCACTGACTGATGACAGTATGTAAAAAAAATTAAAATAATTCCATTTGTATTTTTTTTTTAAATGTTTCTATTATTTACTCTAACTCTGTTACTCTAACAGAGTTTTACTCTATTTACTCTATTACTCTAACAATGACATATAAAGCCATCCACAACACTGCCCCAATTTACATAACCTAACTTATCTCTAAATATCACCCAAACCGTGCACTCCGCTCCTCGCAAGACCTCTTACTCTCTAGCTCCCTTATCTCCTCCCATGCCCGTCTCCAAGACTTCTCCAGGGCGTCACCCATCCTCTGGAACTCCCTACCCCAATCTATCAGACCCCAATCTATCAGACTATCACCTACTCTACTTGCCTTTCGCCGATCACTGAAAACCTTTCTCTTCAGGGAAGTCTATCCCGCCCTCTGCTAATTTCTGGAATCCTCCACTCTTCCAACCACTCCATCCCCCGCAGTGACTACCTACTGTACCATTCACCCCTCCCTCCTAGATTGTAGGCTCCAAGGACCAGGGCCCTTAAATCCCTCTTGTATTGAACTGTATTGTTACTGTATTGTCTCCCACTATAATGTAAAGTGCTGAGCAAACTGTTGGCGCTATATAAATCCTGTATAGTAATAATAATAATAATTATTATTTTTTTTTTTTATTACATGCTTTTTTTCTTTTTTTACTATTTTTTTTTCAACACACTGTGACCAAAGCAATACAATGTTACCATAGTAACATTGAACTACTCTGGGCAAGTGATCCGAATTTTTTTTTCTTTTTAACTCATTATGATTGCTAATACCAATGTATTTCATTGATACTTGCAATCATTGCATCCGCATTCAGACACGGCGAGTATTGACAGTGTGCGCAGGCACACCAACAAGGCTGGTTTCACCGCTACTCGCGGTTATATATATGAAAAGCGCATTTCATTCTAATTTCATGTGAGTGTATTACTAGCGCACATTAAAGTCTTTTATCCCGGATAAGACTCTATGTGCCTCTTTTTATTTCCTTATGATCCATGGGAGGAGAACTGGATTAAGGAGAGTGCTGGGGAAGGAGAGACCTCGTTTACCACAGTGATTCACAGTGCAGCTTCTATTGTTAACCATTGCAGCTATACAGTATATGCCATTATAAAGGAGAGTATACTGCATTCATTCTTCTGCTGAACTTATAAGGAATTTGATATAATCTCAGTGCATATGGAACTATTTATCTTCAATTTAAAGTTATAGTTTGGTTTTTTATTTATTATTTTTTATTTTGTAATCACCATTATTATTTTTATTTACAATTATTTTGTTTTATTATTTATTTTATTGGCACAAGGTGCACAAATGTTTATTCACGGTGATAATTAAGAGAGATTAACACACATTGGTTTAAATAATAATTTTAAAACAATAAATAGAGCGCGGCACCCAATACTTTTATTGCTATCTTACTGACGCACACCACGTGAGGGTAAGCAAGGACGCCTGCGACATATTGTTTATATATACACAGATTTTTGCATCCTTCAGTGGCTCACAAGTAAATTTCACATAAGAACTAATCATGAAATCAAGCCCAAGATGAGTTAAAGTAAAGAAGAAAAGGAAAGAGTCTTGTTCGCTCACAAGCCCTCTACCGACCACGTAGCCAAACGCCATTGAACACCCTTTACCTAAAAATAAGAAAGCCAGGGCTTCCAGACCTTGTCAAGAAGTGCTTGTTTATCCCTTAAAATGCTCACAATCTTTTCATTGAGCATGATCCAGGTCAACTTGTGCTTCAGCAGAGCCTAGTCCACCACTGGTCTTTTCCAAGCCATTGCAATGGCTAACTTGGCTGCTAAAACATGAAGTAAATTAGAGTCTGTGTATGTCTCAGGATGTTATCCACTGGCATTTTCAGTAATGCAATCAGACCATCTTTAATAATGTTGACCAGTGTAACCGAATATATCAAGGAATGGACACGCACCCAGAATTCTCTAACCTTATGGCATGTCTATCAGATATTTGAGACTGTCCCACCTTCCAGCAACCCTGAAAGCAAGAGGATGAGATGCCCGGAAACATTCTTGAGAGGCTTTCTAGCTCTAGATACCATCTATAGTAAACTTTAAAGTGTTACTAAACCCACGACCCTGTATTCACTATATCTGGTCTCCCACAGTATTCAGAACACGGAAGTTCAATTATTTTAGTAAATACTGTTTCACATCAGCAGTTAGAGCAATCTTTTGACTTCTATCAGTGATCAGCTGAGCACTGGTTAAGCTTGAAGGCGGAGAAAAGACAGGATCAGAGAAGACAGGATCAAACAGCCTTTTTACACAATAGAAAAGTGACAGCAGAAAAAGAGCGAAGGGTCCATTAAGTCTGTTTTTTTTGGGGGGGAGGGGGGTTTAGGGGGGGGGTTTATTTTTCTTGGTTTTTCTTGTTAACTTTTTTTGTCTGAGTATAGATCTATGCTTGTCCCAAGCATGTTTGACGCTACTTACTGTTGACTGGCTCACTACATCTGCTGGAAGTTTATTCCAAGCATTAACTACTCTTTAAGTAAAATAATACTTTCTGAGATTAATTTTGATCTTTCCTCCAGTTAGTATAAGGCCATGTCCCTGTGTTCTTGATTTTGGTTTTCTGTTGAAAATACTACCCTCCTGAACCTTATTCACCCCCTTGGTGTATTTTAAGGTTTCAATCATGTCTCCCCTTTCCCTTCTTTCCTCCAGACTGTGCATGTTAAGTTCCTAAAGTCGCTCTTGATATGTTTTATCCCCCAGGCCTTTCACCATTTTTGTTACCGGTCTCTGGACTCGTTCTATCTTATAAATATCTTTTTGTAGGTGAGGTCTCCAGGACTGGAGGTCTAACTAAAGATCTATATAAGGGAATTAGGATATCCTTCCTCCTGCTGGTGACCCCTCTGTTGATGCATCCTAGAACTCTTTTTACTTTCCCAGCTGCCTGGCCACACTGTTTGCTCATTTTTCAATCATCTGAAATAAGTGCCCCAAGTCCTTTTCCTCACCCCCAATGTTGTAGTCCCTCAAGGGATTCATTTTCCCTAGGTGCATTATTTTACATTTATAAACATTGAACTGCAATTTCCACATTTTTTTAACAACCTTCCAGCAATGCCAAATCATGTTCCATGCTACATACACCTCCAGGGATATCACCCCTATTGCACACCTTTGTGTGATTAGCAAAAAGACATACCTTACCCAAGAAACCTTTAGGTATATCACTTACATATACATTAAATAGAACAGGACCTATTACAGAGCCTTGTGGTACACCACTAGTGACTGGTCTCTTTTCTGAGTGAACTCCATTTACCACCACACTCTGGTATCTATCCTTTAGCCAGCAGCATATCCACTGAATTAGCCAGCTGCATATCCACTGAACCAACCAAGGGCTAAGACTTAGCTTGTACAACTTTTGTATTAGATCATTATGTGGAACTTTATCAAATGCCTTGCTGAAATCAAGATATGCTATGTCCACAGCTCCACCCTGGTCTAAAACATTGGTAATATAGTAAAAAAAATCCAATCAGATTAGTCTGACATGATCTGCCCTCAGTAAAGCCATGCTGCTTTGGATCCAACAAGTTTTGTGTTTTTAAGTGATCAATGATCCTTCTTTTCAGGAGTGATATTATTACTTTGACTACAACCAATGTTAAACTCACTGGCCTGAAAATTGCCAGCTTCTACCTTGCTGCCTTTCTTGTGGATAGGTACAATATTAGCTGTCCGCCAGTCATAGGGATCTTCTCTTCTTAGAAGAGATTGATTAAAAAATATCAGTTAATGGTCCAACAATTATACCTCAAAGTTCTCCTAGAACTCTGGGATGAATGCCGTCAGTGCCCATTGCTTTATTAAGCTTTAACCGAGCCAGTTCCTCTGCTATCTCTGTCTCCGGAAATCCTAAAAAATGAACCATCATTGCTAGAACCAATATGATTTCCCAATGTATTATTGTTAGTATAATTTATTTCTGAGAACACTGAACAAAAGTAATTGTTTAAGTGGTTTGCTACATCCAGGTCTCCCTTAACCACATGCCGCCCAGCCACTGTAGAAATACGGCGGCAGGGCGGCACGGCTGGGCAAAACCACGTTTTAAAACGTGTGTTTGCAAAACAGGTAGGGGTCGCGAGCGAGGCGCGCCACCGCACTACCTGTCACGGCCGCAGAAGTCAGTCGCCGGGTCACAGCCGTTCGTTCCCGGCTGTGTGCCGCCGATTAGCGGCAATCACTGACAGAGGGCAGGGCTGCAGTAGCTGAGCCGGAGAGAAGAGTTTATCTCTCCCGATCAGCGTGTCCCCCGTGCAGTACACCCTCCGCCCCCTAGTAAAACACTCCCCTCACACAGTTAACCCTTTCAGTAAATAAAAAATTAACCCCTTCCTCCCCAGTGCCATTAGTACAGTGTCAGTGTTTTTTTTTGCACTGATCACTGTATTGGTGCCACTGGGAATGTCAGTGACCCCAAGTCACCCCCCCCCAGTGTCAGAATGTCAGCCGCAGTCCCGCCATAAGTCGCTGATCGCTGCCATAAGTTACTGATCGCCATAAGTTGCTGATTGCCGCCATTATTAGTATAAAAAAAAAATTAAAAATCCCAGTATCTTTCCTGCCATTTGTAAACGCTATAACTTTCACATAAACCAATTAATTTACACGTATTGGGTTTTTTTTTAGGAAAGACATGTCGTAGAATGCATTTTGGCCGAAATTTATGACGAAATTTGATTTTTTAATTTTTTTTTACTGGATATGTTTTATAGCAAAAAGTCCAAAATATTGTTTTTGTTTCTCAAAATTGTCAGCCTTTTTTTTTATAGCGCAAAAAATAAAAAATGCACAGGCGATCAAATACCACCGAAAGGAAGCTCTATTTGTGTGAAAAAAAGGACATAAATTTCATTTATGTACCGTATTGCATGACCGCGCAATTGTCAATTAAACTAGCTCAGCGCTGTATAGCAAACAAATGGCGTAAATTGCAGTATCTATACCATAGTTTGTGGACACTATAACTTTCACACAAAGCAATCAATATACACTTTATGGGATTTTTTTTACCAAAAACATGTAGCAGAATACATTTTGTCCTAAATTTATAACTAACTTTGAGTTTCCTATATATTTTTTATAGCTGAAAGTAAAAAATATCGTTTTTCTTCAAAAAGTTTTCATTTTAGTGATCTTATTGTATTTTTTCTTTCTATCACTAGCGTACCTAAAAAAAGGTTTTATCTCCTTTCCTAATAGATTTAGCAATTTCCTCCTCTTTTTGTGCTTTGGCAGCACTGATAATGTAAATAAAATAAAAGTACAGCGCTAAAAATTAAATGTGACACAATAAAAAGCAATCATAAAAAGTCCCAATTATGGTGACCTAGGGTAACAATGCACACTGACCAGAAGTGCACATAAATAGTGCAGTGTAGTAAGGATGGAGTTCATAAAGTAGTCATCAGCATGGGGAGGGTAGATATATTCCCTTGATCAATGAAGGTCCACACGATGATACAAAGCTAGGCAGAAGAAATCCACTAGATGGCAGAAAGTGATCACGGCTCCACCAAAGAAACCACTGCTCCTCCACTGTACACCAACGATATCTGAGAGAAAAGATGCTCCCCACAAGGGATCAAGAAAAAATGCCCATAGTGAAGTATAGTTAAAAAGTATTTATTAAAAAGTATTGAATAAGGTAGGCAGGATGCATCCAGTATAATGGCAAAAAGTAGCATACGAAAAAACAGACAGGACTAACCGTCCTGTCAGATGTAGTAGCCGCCGGAGCTCCACGATGCTCCGACGGCGTGACGTCAAGGCATGCGTAGGCTCCTCCTTACGCGTTACGTGCCAAGCACATCTTCAGAGAAAGAACCGGTGGGCGCCATGACGTGTAAGTCGGAGCTAATTAGACAAAAGGGCGCATGTGCGATAGCCAAGCGCCATTTTGTCGTGGCTCAAAGGGATCTGCACGTCCATCATAATTATTCTCAGAAAAACGGCAGGCAATACATAATTAAAATTGAGCAGATCCCTCTATATCAAAAGGGTCATACAAGAAATCATGAAGAGGAAAAATACTAAAACATGATCTTAAGAATATGTATAACTACAAACATAGTCCATATAGTACTTATTTAAAAACAACATAACTGTCAAATTAAAAATAAGTAAAATGAATACATATATATATATATATATATATATATATATATATATATAAAAGAATTGGATAATAAACAAATAATAATAATGAAAAAATAATAAAGACACCAAAAATTTCAAATTAGCTCAAAGATGACTCAAAATACAAAAAAAATAAACAAAAAAAGGTGCGGGAAACTGTTAATTTCAGCTGTTATCTGTAAAGCAATTTACGTCGAGATCGACGTTAAGGCCCCGTGGATATAAGGTTTCTAATTGACAAATGTATCTAGTTTCTAACTGTGAAACAGCCCAGATTTTATATGTACCTCTCTAATGTGGAACAATAGTATCAATTCCAATAAACCTCAAAAGAGAGGGATCTCTCCCATGATGGCGTCTAAAATGTAATGAGAGAGAATGGTCTTTAAAGCCCTTCCTAATACACTGTTCAACAAATTTTTATTTTTTGCCAGTTTTGGAAACAAAAGGATCCATTTCTTAATGAATTTCACATTCTGAGTTCAAATATAACAATGAAATTTGTCAATTGGCTCTAGTTTTTCTGTAAATGGAAAGTTTTCTACTATAGGCGTAATGACTACATAATGCACAATAATTATATAGATAGATGTCTTTCCACAAATATAAAGCAAGTGATATTGACTACATAACAAAGCCTAAATGGCATAATATATTGCATAGGATTACCAAGAAAAATTATAGCCATAAGCTAAGTTGAATCATTTTAATACTTAGGATTCTCACTAGTTTTGTCTTCAGTTTGTGTCGGTTTTGCTTCTCTTGGCTTTTCTCTTGTATTCGAGGAAAGGGCTATCTCTTACAACTGCACGTGACTACACGCTTCAGGTTCTTCCTCACTTGACTCAACCACGAAGGATTCTGGTGCTTTAGGAATTGGTAGCCCCTCTCCATGAGGAACTGGACGTATTGCCGATGGAATATTTGGATAGTGCACAGATAACTTTTTCTTCTTATTTAGCCCTTTTACAATTGGAGGCACCATACAAAAGTAACAATTACTAACATGATCTGTTGGCTCTCTCCAAATCATTGGCACAGCGAAAGGCATAGATGCCTTTTTTCCATTCAACCATTGCTCCAGTGCCGTCCCACAAGAATTGCAGCATATATGTGGTGCCCAGCTCTTGTCCTGGTCTCCTATCTTGCAGCCAAAATACAAATTGTAGGCTTTCTTAATCATTCCTGTTATCCTCCTTTTTTGTGAGATAAAAGTTATTTCACCGCAGATATAGCAGAAATTATCTGCTTTATTCACACAAGTTCGAGGCATTACTGAGTAGCCTATATAAGCATAAAACGAAATGTAAAGACGCTGTCGAACTACAATCAGCTACAGATACTGCAGCTTTTATGCAGTGAAGTGATGCAATTAAAAGGCTAATATTGCATCATCTCAGTATACATGCAATTTTCTATTGGTCACCAGTATCAATTGCGCAATATGCAGCTGAAGTTGCATCATAATTTTGAATGGCTTACGTCATTAGATGAGTGAATATATCATGGAAACTAGAGCCAATCAACATTTTTTAGGGTCATTTTCGTTTTCAGCACCCCAAAATTATGTAAGATTAGCTAATTTTATGCCCAAAACTTTTTACCTGTTGAACAGTGATATTGTTTATATGCTCCCTGAGCCGATCGCGTAACCTTCTCGTAGTACGGCCCACATATTGCTTGGAGCAGGGACATAGACTACGAGAAGATAGACTACGTGCTTGCTATTACAGCATATAAACTTGTCTATATTATATGTGCTGTTATTGAAACTGGAACAAAAAGTAGTAATTTTCTTTTTCCTAATGCCATCTACTGTACAAGCTATGCACTTATTGCACGGGTAGAAACCTTTGTAGTTAAATAAAGACAGGAGCTTAGCAGGGGGGTTAATCACATTGGGAGATATAATATGTTGTAGCCTTTTTCAATAAACCTCTCTTTTAGGATAGAGGCTTGTATATGATAATCACCTAGATCGGTACAGTTCCTTCTAATCCTCTGAAACTGACTTTTAGGAATGTTAGAAAGCCAGTTGGGATGGTGGCAGCTGTCCAGAGGTATGTAACTGTTACGATCGGAAGGTTTAAAGTAAGATTTGGTAACAATCTTACCACCAATATTCATAAGAACTAAATCAAGAAAATTAATTTCCACCATACTATAAGTATACGTGAAATTAATATTACTGTTGTATTTAAGTGTTCCAAAAAAGTTAATGAGAGATTGCTCGCTCCCATTCCATAACAATAGCACATCATCAATGTACCTCTTATAGAAGGATAATTCAGGCCACTCTCTAGCATATATAACCTCCTCCTCCCAGTATGACATGAAGAGGTTGGCAAGGCTGGGGGCGAACTTAGCCCCCATAGCCACGCCCTTAATCTGCAGGTAAAAGTTACCTTCAAACCACATGTAATTCTTTTTCATCGCAAAATCCAGTAATTCAAGAATAAAACCCACGTGGAATGCAGATAAAGAGCTATGATGTTTTAAATAGTAATTGGCTGCCTGTAAACCTTCTTGATGGCTTATACTACTATATAGGGCTTCTACATCCGCAGTGACCAAGTAGGTAGTGGGATTAACAGTAATATCTTGTATAGCATTTCATACTTGCTTGGTGTCCTTTAAATAGGATGGTGTAAGGGCAACCAAGGGCTGAAGGTAATGGTCTATGTAAGCTCCTATCTTGGAGCAAAGGGAATTAATCCCACTTACAATTGGCCTACCCGGAGGGTTTAGAGCATCCTTATGCACCTTTGGCAGAATGTACAAGATAGGTAATCTAGGCGCTTTGGGACACAAAAAATCTTTTTCTTTCAGGTTAATTAGTTTTTTATCAAATCCTAAACTGATAATATTTTTAAGAGACTTTTTATATTTCAAAAAGGGATTATTTTTCAAAGGCAGATAGGTAGTAGAATCATTCAAAATTTTATAAACCTCGTCAACATAATATTGCTTATCTAAAATCACTACACCTCCACCTTTATCCGCCGGGCGAATTACCAAGTCATTCTTCTCAAGAAGAGAACTCATAGCAATTTTGGTAGAGTGGTCAGCATAGTATTTTCTAACAGGAAGATTGTTTAAATCCCTTAATACTTGTTCTCTAAAAAGACCTACTGCGGAGTTAACTTGAGAAGGGGGAGGCACTGATAATGTGTTTGGCCTCCTTTTGTCTATTCTCATACTCTGTCAGCTATACCTCCTGTTTCCTTGGATCTCCTATATGCTGATTTTTTTTCCTTTACTATCCTACTTCTCTTTAGTGAACCATATTGTTTTTTTCTTCCATTTATTCTTACTAACCTGCCTGACATACAATCTAGTTGCTTCCAGGTGGTATCCTTGCCCACTGATTACTTACTCCTGTCTTTGTACTCCAACCTTTAAACTTTTTTAGAAAGTCACCCATTTCAGCAAAGTTTGTCTTTTTAACCATTTGCCGCCCACCCTATGGCCGAATGGCGGCCGGCAAATGTCATCAGCGTTCCGGGTGGACGCCATATGGCGTCCTCCCGCACATGCATACTTTTCGCGCTTGCAGAGCCGCGCAGCGGCGCAATCTGTCACCGGCCGTGTACCTCGGACATGGCCGATGACAGATCTGAGTATCGGTCCCGTTGCCAGTACCATGTGACCTGCTGTGACCAATCACAGCAGGTCACATGACATTTGTATACAATGGATGGCTTCATTCATGCCATCCATTGTATACTAGTGTCTAGCTGTGAATGGTCACAGCTAATCACATGCACATGTCATGTGATTAGCTGTGGCCAAATCACAGCTAAGCACAAAAAAAAACAAAACCCTGAATTAATCGATGTCATTCAGGTAAATGCTTGCAAAGTAATTCTTTGCTATAAGCAAATTGTGTAAAAAAAAAAAAATAAAAAAATACTGATCACTTCCCCAAAGTAGTACAATGTTACTATGGTAACATTGTACTACTTTGGACATAGTGAAATATGAAAAAAAAATCTTAAAAAAAGAAAACAAATGTGATAAAAAATTTAAAATAATTAAAAAAATTAAAAAATATATATATTTTTTTTTCATACTGTCACCAGTCAGTGTCCCTGATCACCGCCATGCCAGTTATATGAAGATGCTGTACTGCACTGGTGACAGTGTGTAAAAAAAAAAAAATATAGTGAAAATAATTTTTTGCATTTTTTCATTTTCCGAAAAATTATGACAAAAAAATGCAACTTCAAAAAACTCGCCACGCCTCTTATGAAGTACGTCGGGCTGTCTACTCTGCAAAAAGGGGTCATTTGGGGGATATCTGTACTGTTCTGACATTCTTGGATCTCAAGAAATTAGATTGGCCGTCAGTACTTCAGGATTGATCAATATTCACAAACCATAGTTTGTGAACTCTATAACTTTCCTACAAACTAAAAAATACATCCTAATTTGGGTTATTTTCACCAAAGACATGTAGTAGAATACATCTTGGCCTAAATTTATGAAGAACAATTATTTATTTGCAAACTTTTATAACAGAAACAAAGAAAAAATTTGTTTTTTTCAAAATTTTTGGACTTTTTTTGTTAATTTAGCAAAAAATAAAAACCCCAGCAGTGATTAAATACCACCAAAAGAAATCTCTAGTTGTGTGAAGAAAATGATAACATTTTAGTTTGGGTACAATGTTGCATGACCGCGCAATTGTCATTCCAAGTGTGAGAGCGCTGATACCTGAAAACTGGCCTGGGCAGGAAGGTGTAAAATTGCCCGGTATTGAATTGGTTAAAATCTAAAACTTTTGTTTCTGTATATGATTTTTCAGTTCTTATTTTGCACAGTGGCTAAATGGTTAGCACTTCCATCTGGCAGTACTAGGGTCGTTGGTTCAAATCCCAGCCACGGCACCTCCTGCCTGGAGTTTGCATGTTCTCCCTATGCTTGCGTGGGTTTTCTGCAGGTACTCTGGTTTCCTCCCACACTCCAAAGACATGCTGGTAGGTTAATTGTATCCTGTCTAAATTGGCCCTAGTATATGTATGTATGAATGTGAGTTAGGGACCTTAGATTGTACACCCCTTGAGGGTTAGGGACTGATGTGAATGTACAATATATATGAAAATCGCTGCGTAAATGGACGGTGCTATATAAGCACCTGAAATAAATAAATACATACTACTATCAAACCAAAGACATTGATGATCACTAGAACCCAAATTTTCTCCCACCTCAACAATAGACAGTATGATCACCTTGGGTTGGACTTTTTACTAACTGTTTTAGAAAAAGCCCATTCAGGGCTTCCATTACATCCCTGCAGGAGCTTGTAATAGCAGTTTGAGAATTCCAGTTAATGTCAGGCATGTTTAAGTCACCCATAATCAAAACCTCCCCCTTCATTGCCATTTGGATTATCTCGTCAATCAACAAATGATAATAATCTTCAGTCTGTCCTGGGGGTCTGCATATTTCACCAGATCCCTCTCTGGTTGGAAGGCAGACCCAGAGGGTTTTGAGTATTTCATTTATTTTTTTAATTTAAAAAATTTGGTGAGTTAACGCCTTAGGTTCCACAATAAGTATAACAAGCATGCTTTACTGCATATACAGACTGATTTTACTGTTGTGGGTTTAGCAGCACTTTAAAGCCTGCCTCAACCAGTGTTACATTCATAATACCCTTATCGATATAGGTGTTCCAGGATCGCCAGTTCACATCATCGGTTCTATGTTAAGGTTTTTATTCCATGCCAATCGGTATGACAGTTTGGAGGATGGGGCAACAACTATTTTGTACAGCTTCGAAATTCATCCTTGTTGCAGTGTAGCCTGCAAACATCTGTTCTAAAACACCTTTTGTGTTGCAAGGTCAGCGCTCAGTTTTTGAAGAGGGTGTATGTAATGTAGAATTTGTTGTAGATGAAAACTTTCAGAAAGTGTCATATCTTGATATTGTACAACGTATGAGGAAGGACATATTCCCTTATGAACAAAAAAACTGTCCTGTCCGGTATAATCCCTTGTCATCCATCATCGAAACTGGTGAGATTGTAAGCTCGGGGGACAGAGAGGGGTGACCGGGATGTAGAGGGAGTAAACGGGTCAACTCCTAGAGGAAGAATCCCATAGGGTTAGGAAATGAGAAAGTGTTGGGTTTAAGGGCTTTGCTATGTTTGGAAGGAATCCAAAGTACCAGTTGTCTGAGTAGAGGGGTGCAGACTTGGGCCTCTAAAGACACCCAGACTGGCTGATAATATGAAGAGTGCAATTGACAGCTGGGTTAATTGCACCAGTCTATAATATTTGTGGAAATCTGGAACTCCCAGGCCTCCCTATTCCTTGGGAGCATACAACAAAGCTCAAGCTACTTGACTAACCTTGGCTCCCCAGATGAATTTGAAAATTTTTGCTTGAAATTTTTACAATTTTCTCTAAGGGCACAGAAATTGGAAGAGTTAAAAAATAATACAGCAATTTGGGTAGAACTGTCATTTTCACCGACACAATTCTCCCCATCCAGAATAAAGACGCATCAGTCCATATCTGTGCATCCGCAAGTAGTTGATTAAAAAGCTCCAGGTAATTAGTCTTGTAAAGCATATATATGTAAGGGATAAGCCTAGCACCTAAATAATATAACAACACTGTTGCTAGGAAAAGGAGTACTGAGACTGCAGAGTCTGTGAAACTAACGTTCATGGCTTCTGACTTCTCCCAGTTAACCGCCAACCCTGAACTCTTCCTGAAACGCATCAATAGTCGAAGCAGATTTGGTAATGTCGAGTGAGGGCAACGAAGAGCATTAAATTCTCTGTGAAAAGTACACATTTATGGGGACGATCCCAACAGCTATTACAAATAAGAGAGGGGAAATCGGAGAGACCTGTCTGGTACCTGACACAGTTGTGAATGAGTTAGATCTAAGGCCTCTCAACATAATTTGAGCAGAAGGTGTGCTATTTAAAGAGTGAAGAGAAGCCAAAAATTTTGGAACAAAAATAAAAATTTTTTGAACGCTTTCTGTATGTCTGATAGAAACATCCCCTGTCTATTCCCCTTCCTGTCCCTAGATGAGTGAAGAGTGATCAAATTGATTGCACGGGGCACTTGACCGGCCGCCTGTCTATGCTGGGGAAAGCCCACCTGATCTGAATGAATGTAGCAACCTATGAAGGATAATAAGAGATTAGCATACATTTTTGTGAATAATTGATCAATATTAGAGATGAGCGAAGTATTCAAAAATTCGATTCGACTGATTCGGCGAATTCGTGGAAAAATTTTGATTCGAGTCGAATATATTCGCTGCGAATTTAACTTATAAAAGGGTGTTTCTAGGCTTCAGAGAGCCTTTATATTAGTGCAGAACACTGTACCTTTAATTTAAATGCCCTTGGACTCTGCTGGGGAAGAGAAATAATACTGACAGTCAGTATGACATGCAGATGAGTGCCGTCGATCTTAGAATCACCGCACACTTCACTCATTTGGGCAGTCACGGGGCCAAAACCAGAGTGTGGAGCCACAGTGTGGCGGTGGAGGCAGCAGCAATGGGAGGCCATACAGCACCCTCTGACAAAAATGGAAACCACCAGCAGTGTGAGGAGACCTGAAAGTGGCACATGGCAGAGTGTGGCGATGGAGACAGCAGCAATGGGAGGCCGTACAGGGACCCATGACACACTCTGGACCTGGCAGCAGCATGAGGAGGCGGTACAGGGGCCCATGACAGATTACGGGCCTGGCAGCAGCATGAGGAGTTGGTACGGGGGCCCATGGCAGATTACGGGCCTGGCAGCAGCAATGGGAGGCCGTAGAGGGACCCATGACACACTCTGGACCTGGCAGCAGCATGAGGAGGCGGTACAGGGGCCCATGACAGATTACGGGCCTGGCAGCAGCATGAGGAGTCGGTACGGGGGCCCATGACACACTCTGGACCTGGCAGCAGCATGAGGAGGCGGTACAGGGGCGCATGACAGATTACGAGCCTGGCAGCAGCAACTTGGACAGGAGGACGTTCAGCTTCTGCACCGTCGGGTGCGTGCTCGCAAACTGTTGTCTCTTGGAAACGGATTCCAAGAAAGACTGCTGACGGAATCCGTGAAGAGGAGTAGCAGGAGAAGGAGCATCTGAACGAGCGGAATATGCCAACAAGCGACAACAGGGGCCCATGACAGATTAAGGGCCTGGCAGCAGCATGAGGAGTCGGTACGGGGGCCCATGGCAGATTACGGGCCTGGCAGCAGCAATGGGAGGCCCGTAATCTGCCAGCACCCTATGACAAAAAATGGAACACACCAGCAGTGTGTGAGGAGACCTGAAAGTGGCAAATGGCAGAGTGTGGCGATGGAGACAGCAGCAATGGGAGGCCGTACAGGGACCCATGAGAGACTCTGGACCTGGCAGCAGCATGAGGAGGCGGTACTGGGGCCCATGGCAGATTAGGGGCCTGGCAGCAGCTATGGGAGGCCCGTAATCTGCCAGCACCCTATGACAAAAAATGGAACACACCAGCAGTGTGTGAGGAGACCTGAAAGTGGCACATGGCAGAGTGTGGCGATGGAGACAGCAGCAATGGGAGGCCGTACAGGGACCCATGAGAGACTCTGGACCTGGCAGCAGCATGAGGAGGCGGTACAGGGGCCCATGGCAGATTACGGGCCTGGCAGCAGCAATGGGAGGCCCGTAATCTGCCAGCACCCTATGACAAAAAATAGAACACACCAGCAGTGTGAGGAGACCTGAAAGTGGCACATGGCATGAGACACTGTGGACCTGGCAGCAGCATGAGGAGGCGGTACAGGGGCCCATGGCAGATTAGGGGCCTGGCAGCAGCTATGGGAGGCCCGTAATCTGCCAGCACCCTATGACAAAAAATGGAACACACCAGCAGTGTGTGAGGAGACCTGAAAGTGGCAAATGGCAGAGTGTGGCGATGGAGACAGCAGCAATGGGAGGCAGTACAGGGACCCATGAGAGAATCTGGACCTGGCAGCAGCATGAGGAGGCGGTACAGGGGCCCATGGCAGATTACGGGCCTGGCAGCAGCAATGGGAGGCCGTACAGGGACCCATGAGAGACTCTGGACCTGGCAGCAGCATGAGGAGGCGGTACAGGGGCCCATGGCAGATAAGGGGCCTGGCAGCAGCTATGGGAGGCCCGTAATCTGCCAGCACCCTATGACAAAAAATGGAACACACCAGCAGTGTGAGGAGACCTGAAAGTGGCACATGGCAGAGTGTGGCGATGGAGACAGCAGCAATGGGAGGCCGTACAGGGACCCATGAGAGACTGTGGACCTGGCAGCAGCATGAGGAGGCGGTACTGGGGCCCATGGCAGATTAGGGGCCTGGCAGCAGCTATGGGAGGCCCGTAATCTGCCAGCACCCTATGACAAAAAATGGAACACACCAGCAGTGTGTGAGGAGACCTGAAAGTGGCACATGGCAGAGTGTGGCGATGGAGACAGCAGCAATGGGAGGCCGTACAGGGACCCATGAGAGACTGTGGACCTGGCAGCAGCATGAGGAGGCGGTACTGGGGCCCATGGCAGATTACGGGCCTGGCAGCAGCAATGGGAGGCCCGTAATCTGCCAGCACCCTATGACAAAAAATAGAACACACCAGCAGTGTGAGGAGACCTGAAAGTGGCACATGGCATGAGACACTGTGGACCTGGCAGCAGCATGAGGAGGCGGTACAGGGGCCCATGGCAGATTAGGGGCCTGGCAGCAGCTATGGGAGGCCCGTAATCTGCCAGCACCCTATGACAAAAAATGGAACACACCAGCAGTGTGTGAGGAGACCTGAAAGTGGCAAATGGCAGAGTGTGGCGATGGAGACAGCAGCAATGGGAGGCAGTACAGGGACCCATGAGAGAATCTGGACCTGGCAGCAGCATGAGGAGGCGGTACAGGGGCCCATGGCAGATTACGGGCCTGGCAGCAGCAATGGGAGGCCCGTAATCTGCCAGCACCCTATGACAAAAAATGGAACACACCAGCAGTGTGTGAGGAGACCTGAAAGTGGCACATGGCAGAGTGTGGCGATGGAGACAGCAGCAATGGGAGGCCGTACAGGGACCCATGAGACACTGTGGACCTGGCAGCAGCATGAGGAGGCGGTACAGGGGCCCATGGCAGATTAGGGGCCTGGCAGCAGCTATGGGAGGCCCGTAATCTGCCAGCACCCTATGACAAAAAATGGAACACACCAGCAGTGTGAGGAGACCTGAAAGTGGCACATGGCAGAGTGTGGCGATGGAGACAGCAGCAATGGGAGGCCGTACAGGGACCCATGAGAGACTGTGGACCTGGCAGCAGCATGAGGAGGCGGTACTGGGGCCCATGGCAGATTACGGGCCTGGCAGCAGCAATGGGAGGCCCGTAATCTGCCAGCACCCTATGACAAAAAATGGAACACACCAGCAGTGTGTGAGGAGACCTGAAAGTGGCACATGGCAGAGTGTGGCGATGGAGACAGCAGCAATGGGAGGCGGTTCAGGGACCCATGAGACACTGTGGACCTGGCAGCAGCATGAGGAGGTGGTACAGGGGCCCATGGCAGATTAAGGCCTGGCAGCAGCAGTGGGAGACCCGTAATCTGCCAGCACCCTATGACAAAATGGAACCCTGGGCTGGGGCAGGCAGAACCGCCGTATCTTTATCACGGTTTTCCCAGGCCACCGAATGGCGACGCTGCATATGCTGACGCAACGCTGTAGTCCCAACATGGGCCCCCTGGCCACGCTTGACTTTCTGGCCACATAGTCGACATACGGCTACGTTTACTTCCTCGGGCGGCTTGACGAAAAATTGCCACACCGCCGAGTAGGAAACTTTGCCCCCGCTACTCCTCACTGGCTGACTGCTACTTCCTCCGTGCACACCGGCACCACTACTGGCCGTGGTGGTAGGCTGCAGTGGAGCTGGTGCTCTACTCCGTGGCCGTTTGCCTCCACTGACACTGCTGCGACCCTGCTGCCTCCTGGCAGCAGCAATGGGAGGTCGTACAGGGACCCATGACACACTCTGGACCTGGCAGCAGCATGAAGAGGCGGTACAGGGGCCCATGGCAGATTACGGGCCTGGCAGCAGCAATGGGAGGCCCGTAATCTGCCAGCACCCTATGACAAAAAATGGAACACACCAGCAGTGTAAGGAGACATGAAAGTGGCACATGGCAGAGTGTGGCGATGGAGACAACAGCAATGGGAGGCCGTACAGGGACCCATGAGAGACTCTGGACCTGGCAGCAGCATGAGGAGGTGGTACAGGGGCCCATGGCAGATTACGGGCCTGGCAGCAGCAATGGGAGGCCCATAATCTGCCAGCACCCTATGACAAAAAATGGAACACACCAGCAGTGTGAGGAGACCTGAAAGTGGCACATGGCATGAGACACTGTGGACCTGGCAGCAGCATGAGGAGGCGGTACAGGGGCCCATGGCAGATTAGGGGCCTGGCAGCAGCAATGTGAGGCCCGTAATCTGCCAGCACCCTATGACAAAAAATGGAACACACCAGCAGTGTGAGGAGACCTGAAAGTGGCACATGGCATGAGACACTGTGGACCTGGCAGCAGCATGAGGAGGCGGTACAGGGGCCCATGGCAGATTAGGGGCCTGGCAGCAGCTATGGGAGGCCTGTAATCTGCCAGCACCCTATGACAAAAAATGGAACACACCAGCAGTGTGTGAGGAGACCTGAAAGTGGCACATGGCAGAGTGTGGCGATGGAGACAGCAGCAATGGGAGGCCGTACAGGGACCCATGAGAGACTCTGGACCTGGCAGCAGCATGAGGAGGTGGTACAGGGGCCCATGGCAGATTACGGGCCTGGCAGCAGCAATGGGAGGCCCATAATCTGCCAGCACCCTATGACAAAAAATGGAACACACCAGCAGTGTGAGGAGACCTGAAAGTGGCACATGGCATGAGACACTGTGGACCTGGCAGCAGCATGAGGAGGCGGTACAGGGGCCCATGGCAGATTAGGGGCCTGGCAGCAGCTATGGGAGGCCCGTAATCTGCCAGCACCCTATGACAAAAAATGGAACACACCAGCAGGGTGAGGAGACCTTAAAGTGGCACATGTTTGGGGCATGATTCATGGCGGATTTATTCAGTTGTGTCAGGAACTGGTGGTTTGAAATCCAGACTAATCCACGCCTGATTCATTTTCACAAACGTGAGTCTCTCCACACTTTGGGTGGACAGTCGTGTCCTCCGCGGAGTTGCAATACCTCCTGCCGCACTAAACACGCGCTCCGATGCCACGCTACTGGCCGGGCATGACAGCCTTTCAAGGGCAAATTCAGCTAGTTGGGGCCAAAGGTCAAGTTTCGTTGCCCAGTAGTCAAGGGGATTGTCTACCTCGGTTGGCAGGGTGCTGTCCAAGTAGGCCTAAGCCTGTTGTTTGAGGTCCTGCTCCAGGTCCACCTGATGCTGCTGCTGCTGCGGCTGGTTAGTAGTTTCCTCACTGCGCTGGTGAAGAAAGCTACTCATCATCGACTGCAGACTGAGGCAGCCGCTGCTGGTGGAGCTGCCACTGCTCCTACCACCCCACCCCTCCCCTGCTGCCATGGCAGCGGAACGCGAGCGTACAGGGCCCACAGTGTCTGAGGATGGACATTGGCGCAGAAAGGCAGAGACCAGCAGACTACATAGGTGGTTTTTATAGTACGTTATTTTGGCCTCCCTCTCAGCAGGTGTGAAAAAGGCCACCATTTTTGAACGGTAGCGAGGGTCCATCAAGGTGGACAGCCAAAAGTCATCCCTCTGTCTGATGGTTATTATTCGGCTGTCGCTACGCAAGCAACCGAGCATGCTATGGGCCATTTGTGCCAAGGAATGCGAGGGACTCCCTGCCTCCATCTCCACAGCATACTGCCACGGTGCGTCTGGGTCCTCTGTCTCCTCCTCCTCTACCAGATGCTCCTGCTCCTCCACTCCTGTCCGCTGAGTGGAAAAACCACCCATTTCACTCAATAATTCCTGAGCACAAATGTCCTCCTCTACCTCCTCCTCTTCTTCCTGTCCTGCCCCCACAGGGGTCATGTGGCGTTGAGATCTGTGCGCCACGTCTACCGCACCCTGACCAGCCATTGTTAACAGCATTTGTTCCAGGACGTGCAACAGAGGAATGACGTCGTTCATCCCATAGTCCTGCCGACTCACGAATAGCGTGGCCTCCTCAAAGGGCCTGAGCAAGCGGCAGGTGTCACGCATGAGCTGCCAATGGCTGACATCGAAGTTACACAGGGGAGTACCTTTTATCCGCTTGTAACATCATGAAATCGGTGATGGCCTTTCGCTGTTCGTAAAGGCGGTCTACCATGTGTAGGGTTGAATTCCACCTTGTTGCAACGTCGCAGATCAGGCGATGCTGTGGAATTCCGTTCTGCCGCTGCAGCTCAAGGAGGGTGTGCTTTGCGGTGTAGGAATGGCTGAAATGCATGCAAGGTTTACGTGACATTTTAAGGATGTCCTGCAGTGGGATGGTGGATTTTAGGAACCGCTTGACAACCAGATTGAACACGTGAGCCATGCATGGCGCATGGCACAACCTTCCTTGACGCAGAGCAGACACCATGTTCTTTCCGTTGTCGGTCAATATGGTTCCGATTTTCAGTTTGCGCGGAGACAGCCATCTGTCGATTTCTCTGTTCATTACACTGAGAAGTTCCTCCCCTGTGTGACTACGTTCGCCTGGACCTGGCAGCAGCATGAGGAGGTGGTATAGGGGCCCATGGCAGATTAGGGGCCTGGCAGCAGCTATGGGAGGCCCGTAATCTGCCAGCACCCTATGTCAAAAAAATTGAACACACCAGCAGTGTGTGAGGAGACCTGAAAGTGGCACATGGCAGAGTGTGGCGATGGAGACAGCAGCAATGGGAGGCCGTACAGGGACCCATGAGACACTCTGGACCTGGCAGCAGCATGAGGAGGCGCTATAGGGGCCCATGGCAGATTAGGGGCCTGGCAGCAGCTATGGGAGGCCCATAATCTGCCAGCACCCTATGTCAAAAAATGGAACACACCAGCAGTGTGTGAGGAGACCTGAAAGTGGCACATGGCAGAGTGTGGCGATGGAGACAGCAGCAATGGGAGGCCGTACAGGGACCCATGAGAGACTCTGGACCTGGCAGCAGCATGAGGAGGCGGTATAGGGGCCCATGGCAGATTAGGGGCCTGGCAGCAGCTATGGGAGGCCCGTAATCTGCCAGCACCCTATGTCAAAAAATGGAACACACCAGCAGTGTGTGAGGAGACCTGAAAGTGGCACATGGCAGAGTGTGGCGATGGAGACAGCAGCAATGGGAGGCCGTACAGGGACCCATGAGAGACTCTGGACTTCGCAGCAGCATGAGGAGGCGGTATAGGGGCCCATGGCTGATTAGGGGCCTGGCAGCAGCTATGGGAGGCCCGTAATCTGCCAGCACCCTATGACAAAAAATGGAACACACCAGCAGTGTGAGGAGACCTGAAAGTGGCACATGGCATGAGACACTGTGGACCTGGCAGCAGCATGAGGAGGCGGTACAGGGGCCCATGGCAGATTAGGGGCCTGGCAGCAGCTATGGGAGGCCCGTAATCTGCCAGCACCCTATGTCAAAAAATGGAACACACCAGCAGTGTGTGAGGAGACCTGAAAGTGGCACATGGCAGAGTGTGGCGATGGAGACAGCAGCAATGGGAGGCCGTACAGGGACCCATGAGAGACTCTGGACCTGGCAGCAGCATGAGGAGGCGGTATAGGGGCCCATGGCAGATTAGGGGCCTGGCAGCAGCTATGGGAGGCCCGTAATCTGCCAGCACCCTATGACAAAAAATGGTACACACCAGCAGTGTGTGAGGAGACCTGAAAGTGGCACATGGCAGAGTGTGGCGATGGAGACAACCCACCGACTGTTTTGCTCGCTGCCAAGCTGCCACCCTCTTCTCATGATGATGCGGAAGCAATAGCCTGATGACGACGAGGCTGCCAAGTGCGATCAGCCTCATCATCATCAATTAGGGTCTCCGCCTCACTACTAGCCCCCTCGGCTGCGTGTGGGTCAGGAGACAGACCTGTCTCTAGACCGGCTACCGAGCCACTCTCCTCGCCACTACTTCTTCGCCTGGCTGCTGAAGAGGCGGATGTCTCCCCCTGACCGCCCTCTGTTAGCTCTTCCTCACTGTACTGGATGACACCGGGAGCACTGGCCTCTGGCTGCGAATAGTGCTGCCTCGACCCCTTCCTCTGCTGCCACGTCTGCTCGCTCCTAAAACATTGCCTCCTCTGCCACTCCTCTGCATGTTGTCTGACATACTCTTTAATTCAACGATTCTGTGTCCCTGAGTAACAATTCTGTGTCTGTCCCTGAGTAACAATTCTGTGTCCCTGAGTAACGTTTCTGTGGCCCTCAGTAACAGTTCTGTGGCCCTCAGTAACAATTCTGTGTCCCTCAGTAACAATTCTGTGTCCCTCAGTAACAATTCTGTGTCTGTCCCTGAGTAAGAATTCTGTGTCTGTCCCTGAGTAACAATTCTGTGGCCCTAAGTAACGTTTCTGTGGCCCTAAGTAACGTTTCTGTGGCCCTAAGTAACGTTTCTGTGTCCCTCAGTAACAATTCTGTATCCCTCAGTAACAATTCTGTGTCCCTCAGTAACAATTCTGTGTCCCTCAGTAACAATTCTGTGTCCCTGAGTAACAATTCTGTGTTTGTCCCTGAGTAACAATTCTGTGTCTGTCCCTGATTAACAATTCTGTGTCCCTGAGTAACGTTTCTGTGGCCCTCAGTAACAATTCTGTGTCCCTCAGTAACAATTCTGTGTCTGTCCCTGAGTAACAATTCTGTGTCCCTGAGTAACGTTTCTGTGGCCCTAAGTAACAGTACTGTGGCCCTCAGTAACAATTCTGTGTCCCTCAGTAACAATTCTGTGTCTGTCCCTGAGTAACAATTCTGTGTCCCTGAGTAACAATTCTGTGTCCCTCAGTAACAATTCTGTCTGTCCCTGAGTAACGTTTCTGTGGCCCTAAGTAACGTTTCTGTGGCCCTAAGTAACGTTTCTGTGGCCCTAAGTAACGTTTCTGTGGCCCTAAGTAACGTTTCTGTGGCCCTCAGTAACAAATCTGTGTCCCTCAGTAACAATTCTGTGTCTGTCCCTGAGTAAGAATTCTGTGTCTGTCCCTGAGTAACAATTCTGTGGCCCTAAGTAACGTTTCTGTGGCCCTAAGTAACGTTTCTGTGGCCCTAAGTAACGTTTCTGTGTCCCTCAGTAACAATTCTGTATCCCTCAGTAACAATTCTGTGTCCCTCAGTAACAATTCTGTGTCCCTCAGTAACAATTCTGTGTCCCTGAGTAACAATTCTGTGTTTGTCCCTGAGTAACAATTCTGTGTCTGTCCCTGATTAACAATTCTGTGTCCCTGAGTAACGTTTCTGTGGCCCTCAGTAACAATTCTGTGTCCCTCAGTAACAATTCTGTGTCTGTCCCTGAGTAACAATTCTGTGTCCCTGAGTAACGTTTCTGTGGCCCTAAGTAACAGTACTGTGGCCCTCAGTAACAATTCTGTGTCCCTCAGTAACAATTCTGTGTCTGTCCCTGAGTAACAATTCTGTGTCCCTGAGTAACAATTCTGTGTCCCTCAGTAACAATTCTGTCTGTCCCTGAGTAACGTTTCTGTGGCCCTAAGTAACGTTTCTGTGGCCCTAAGTAACGTTTCTGTGGCCCTAAGTAACGTTTCTGTGGCCCTAAGTAACGTTTCTGTGGCCCTCAGTAACAAATCTGTGTCCCTCAGTAACAATTCTGTGTCTGTCCCTAAGTAACAATTCTGTGGCCCTAAGTAACGATTCTGTGGCCCTCAGTAACAAATCTGTGTCCCTCACTAACAATTCTGTGGCCCTAAGTAACGTTTCTGTGGCCCTAAGTAACGATTCTGTGGCCCTCAGTAACAATTCTGTATCCCTCAGTAACAATTCTGTCTGTCCCTGAGTAACAATTCTGTGTCCCTAAGTAACGTTTCTGTGGCCCTAACTAACGATTCTGTGGCCCTAAGTAACGTTTCTGTGTCCCTAAGTAACGTTTCTCTGTCCTTAACTCTCTCCCTGCATACAGCCAGGTCTACCTCTGTTGAATGACTGGAGGCAAATGGAGAATTCTAAAATGGCCGCCATTTATAGCTCGACCATTACACTGTGCTGGCTGGCTGGCTGCTGATTGGCTAATGCGATCACATGTCATGAATGAATGCATTATGCTTCAGCGCGCCTTGTCTGCGCGCCTTCCCAGACATCCCCGCCCCGTCGCCGCACATGTCGCCGCCATTTTAGGAAAAATTTCGATTCGTTTTCGATGCGCATCCGAAGTCTGCTTATTTTCGGATTCGACGCGAATCGAAATTTTCCTAATATTCGAAACGAATTCCACTTCGCCTACTTCGATTTGCTCATCTCTAATCAATATTGATGAGTGATATTGATCTGTAATTGGTTACCTCGCTAGGATCCTATTGGGGTTTTGGAAGTAAAGTAATGTATGGTCTATTGGAATCCGAGTCTATGTGTCCTCATTGCTGAATCACATTAAAATATAATGTCAAAGTGGGGGGCAAAAAGGTTGTCAATTTTTTTTTATAATAGAGGGCCATAAACCCTTCCGGACCAGGCGCCTAGCCCACCGGGGCTTGTTTAATAGCTTACATTACCTCTTTGACCATGATATCTTTTTCCATAAAGTCCCTATGAGCCATTGCGAGGATAGGTATGGGGAGGGAGGCAGTAAATCAGTCAAAGCCGTGTTGGTTTGTACCTTGTGTTTTGATATAAATTTTGGAAAAGCTTGAGAATTCTTGCAGAACCAATTGAGGATTTTGCGGAAAGGAGCCATCAGGTTTCCTGATCTTAAGAAGGTGAGGAGAAGGTTGCCTAGGAGCTAATTTGGTAGTTAGCAATTTACCAGGCTTATCCACTTATGAATAAAACTTAGCCCGAGTCCATTGCACATGTTTCTCAGCCTTGGTAGTAAGGCATATGTTTATTACCAACTGAGCTGCCTAAATCTGTTCTCTTAGGTCCAGCAGAGGGTTGTATTTATGCTCTATAACTAAATTATATAAGTCCACCTCATTCTGTTTAATTACTGATTCATGGTGCTTCTTATATCTATCCACAGTCTGAATCAGTTTAACATGTACCATGGCTTTATAAGCTGCCCAGTTACACATAGATGTCTAGGTCAGATCATTCATTGTAAAGTACTCCTTCAGCTCTATATCTAAACAAGTTGCAGGGTTGCTAAGATGAGATTCATTAAAGTGCCAAGCATAAGAAGCAGTAGAGCTGTGGAAGATAGAGATGCTCACCAAGACTGGTGAATGATCAGACCACAGAGTTTCCAGTCTTCGAGCCTCCTCTCAATAATATACCTTCAAAATGTGGGGATACAGTTTGAAAAAGCATACTTGGTCCTTATTTTGTGTGTGATAAGTTAAGAATGTCACCAGGGTTCCCTCCAAGTCCCCCTTCGCTAACAGATATCTACCTTCTGGGTCCAAAAAAAACACAAAAAAAAGGATTTTTGTTGGGGTAAAAAAAACATTTCGAAATCTACAAAGCCGCTCCCCTTGTCTTGTCCGTGGCGTTGGCCAAGAAAAATAAGGGGTAATGTTTATGTAGGAAATTGGGATTGTATGAAGTGGAAAAGTGAGTCTCCTGTAGGAAAACTACAGTATGGCTGTCTGTAAAAGTACTGTAAAACCCTATTGCCATTTGACTGGCGATTTTTAACCCTGGGTGTTGTAAGTTAGGATAGTGATTGGCCTTAATGTAGATGCAGTAGCCATGATCAAGGATGTGTGAAAGCTAATCCCTCAGTTGGAGCACTCCTGAACAACACCAGGACACCTGTGGATGGGCTGTGAGGAGAGATAAGAAAAAGAAGAAAGGTGAAGGAAACAAGAAGTGAAAGACCAAAAATAAGAAGACAGTAGAGCACCTGAAAGAAGAGAAAAAGAACCTAACAAAATTAGTAGAAAATGTTTCACTGAAAAGAAAGTACATCAGATATTGGCAAAAATTTTGCCACTTAAGTTTAGACACAAAGACCCTCAGCAGGGCCAAAAATATGGCCAGAGTCCATATCCACCGAAAATCTATTATTCAGTAGAGATGGAGTCAGAATAGGGCACAGGACTTGCCGGAATGGCCTGAGCTGAATGTGCTAATAAACAAAACACAGATTCATCCTGTAGGCCTCTAAAATACTTTCCATGAAAATCAGATAATGTAGCAGTATGCAAAACGTACGTACAACAGTGCAACAGCTACCCTTGTGTCCGACGGGGAGTCAGATCTCCCACGGGGGGAACACTCTCTGCCTCCTCTCTGCCTGCAAGATTAAGATAAAGTGTGGGATCTTGGAGCTGCTGTAGATGAAGTGGAGATGAAGCCCAGATGTTTGAGTATAGACTGTTCCTCAGAAAACGTGGAGTAGTAGGATGTGCCTTGATAAGAGAAATTCAGGTGAAAGGGAAAGAACCAGTGGTATTTGATTCCTTTATTCTGTAAAGGCAGTAGCAGAGGTTTACAGTAAAGGAATGTCTCTTCTGGGCAGTACCTGAAGAGATGTCTGCAAAGATTTGAACGTCATGGCCCAACAGTTGAATAGAAAAGGCCTCCCTTTCCGTTTGCAGAAAGCTCTACTTTACTTTGTAAAAGTGCAGCTTTACAAATATGTCCCTTGGCGGGCCATTAGGGCGGGGGCTGCTAAAGCTCTAGAAGCTTGGTGAATTTCCAATTTGTGCTCAGGTATATCAGGTAACAGCATAGTAAGTAGGTCAGTAGCGGCATCCGTCACAGATTCAGGGAGACCTCGGATCCTGAAATTATACCTGCGAGACCTATTTTCTAGGTCGTTAATTTTTGCTGCTAGCTGGTTCTGAAGGTCACAAATGTGATCAGTGTTTTGGTTGGTCCTACTAACTGTAATGTCCAACTTGGTCTCAATGGCATGGATCTAATCTCCAAAATCCCTAAATTCTTGCTTCAGCTCAGTTATTATTTTCTTGGTTGCTTTCTCTAGGCCCTGCTCAAGCAATGCCGAAAATCTGGCTAGAATGATAGGGTCTTCAGAATATATCTGTTGTACCACTGGTGGTTGGGCTGAAAGGATCTCTGGTGAGGCCTGTGGGCTGCCCTGGTTGGATCGGTTTCTCCCTTACAGGGGGTTGGCAGCATGTCAGGGTATGACAGGACTCACCCAGATCCTCATGTGCCTCAGATTGCTAGAGATGCTTCTGGATTGCTTTTGGTGGAGATGCAGAGAGCAGGATTGTGGCTGACATATTGCTTTGGCCAGCCGCCTGTGTGTCATCCTTTGGCGGCAGTGCCGTGGCTCCTTAAAGCTTCCCCTTCGCCATCTGTGGGGTGTTGACCAGGTGGGGAGGCAGGGTGGGCAGGTTGTGAGCCGATGGGTCCCCTGCTGCACTGGGATCAGCAAGTTTTAGCTGGATTGTGGTGAAGCTGAACTCTTACACTGCCCCCATGCTCAGCCATGCGCATGCGCCCTGTCAACAACTGTTCTTTGACTCTGCTCTCTCATTTGGGTGGTAATGAGATGTACTGTGGAGAGGTCTTCTCTTCTGAGTCTTTGCTGCTTTCCCCACTAGATCAGTTGATGCCACTAGGGTAGCCGCACTCATTCTCCCAAAAAACATATAAGGCTTCAATCTGACCAGGGAGTCTGTATTGTTTCAAATGCTGACTGGAACTTACCTGCTGTTTGGTGACAAGGCCTTGGTCGACACTACTTCTGGGATCAACCCCACCCATTTCCTCTCCCGGAGAATCTTTTCTGAGGACACCAAAGGGTCCTGGCTGGTCCCAAGGCACCTTAATGGTAGTTCTCATGCAGGCTATTTCTCCAGGCTGTCATATTCTCTCTCTGACATCCAGTCTCCACAGCTGTCACACTGTTTCTGTCGGAGCTCTCATTTCCTGGACTACTCATTGAAAGACTTGGTGTAAATTAAGTGTATCCCCTTAACGGTAAGCAATCTTCTCACTAGATCAGCATTGGTCCCAAATAATAGGGTCTTTTGTTTTGCTCCTGGTAGGTGGGAACACACAACTGCTAAATTGTCAAATGTTTCTGTCCTCCCAGCTACAGAAGGGATAAAAGTCATCCTGATTGGGATATATCATATTGGAACATTTGGGTGCCAATGCTCCAACGTTTTAGGATTTTCCAGCTTGTGTAAAGGTATGTGTTTCAGATGCTTATCATAAAAGTCTCTGTACAGCAGTATCACTAGTACCCCAGTGTCCAATAAGTATGGCATAGATGCATTCTACGTAAATTGAAACTATTGGTGATTGGCCTACAAGTTTGTCAGGTAACTCTTTGACTTGGATTTGGCTGCTGGAACTTTGATTTGTCTTCAGAGTTGTTTTGAGGACTTGGCGACTGCTTGGGAAAGAGGTGGTACATTGACTCTCTATGGCCTTCTTCCTGACTCTAATTCTTTTGAGCTGGGCAATGGCTTGGTAGTTTAAAGAGTTGCGGGAGGCTTTGTCTTCTGCTCCCACCTAGATCACTCACTGAGGCTCCTTGAAGTTTCCCCCCTTCTTCCCGAAGAAGAGTTTCTGTAGGGCTCCAAATATTTCAGTCATTAGTTCCAATTCAATCTCTTGTTGGGACATCTAGCCATGAAGTGGCTGATTTCTCTACAGTTGAAACATCTTTCCCTATGTGCTGAGGACTTGGACCACCCTGGGCATGGATTTTGACTTCTGCAGATCTACTTGTGTTCCCACTACTGTTAGCAAAGTTTGGTATATTTGACTTTGGGTTTGCAAAACCTACGAACGACAACTCTGTCTGCGTTGGCCACTGACAGTCTGTGATATTAGGGCTTGGATATTTGTCGTCTTCTGTCTCCATCACACTGTCTTCATCAGAGAAGTATTTACGCAGCTGTGCCGAATGGATAGAGGCTTTCTCTTTCTTTAATACAGGCTTTGCCAACTCTGCTTGCTCTTGATTTTTCTTACTCTCGTGCTTCCTTTGCTAACTCAGGGTAAGTCAGTCCGGTTCAAGGCACACTAAGTAGTAGTTTCAGTACAGTGGGATTATTCAGGCAGGCACCCTGCAAGACTCACTCCAGTCGGGTTTTATCAACGTCCTTAGGATCTATCCCTTCCTTTAGGATAATCTGCTGCAGGATCCTGTCTACTCGGGTAATATACTCAGTCTTCCACCTCTACATTGGTGACATTGCTTAGCAAATCCAAAAGCTTCTTTGCCCGCCTGAATACCTCATACAAGGCTTTGATATAGTCCATACTGTAGCCACACAATCCCGCTTTCTCCTTCTCAGACTCAAAGGGTCACTTCAGCTGCTGAGCCTCTAAGGCTCTCACTGAGTCTGTCTCTTTACTGACTCTGGGACGTTACATTCTTCCACAGCTTGTGTCACCTGATCCATCCAAGCTTCAAACTATTCTTCCCTGGTTGGCATTGGAATCTGCCTGGAGAAGAGACTGAGTTTTTGATATTCATGACTGGCAGAAGCTGAGCCATTCTTTACCAAGTCCTCAGACACTCTCTCCCTAGAAGCAAGCAGGTGCTTTCTTCTCTATTCTAACAGTACATGGTATCTTCACTTCTTTGCTCGTGATCTGGCTTAATAGGGTTGGAAGTTGAGGACATCCCAGATGAACCCCCAAATGTAGCACTACCCCCATAAGGGCTGTTGAATGATACTTGTCCTTTGAAACTAAATATAATGAAAGGTGCAGTTCTAATATATTCAAATAGTGTAATATCAATATTCAAATAGTCTAGTAAAAATACCATACATGAGGGTTCAAAATGCAACAATAAAAGTCCAAAAAAATGGTCAGACGTGAAGTCTGGTGATGAGGTATCTAATGCAAGGGTGATATATTTCCCAAATCTTCTGGTGATATTAAATAATAAATTGCGCACTCACCAGATGCGCAAAGTTAAAGCGCATTTTGAGAAGATAATCTCTCAGAAGATCAGCTGGGGTGTCTTAACCGGGCCTCTGCCATCTGATATGGATTCCTCCCTGGATGGCTCCTGGGTAACAGCAGCTACACTCTCTCCTTACTGAAGAATACTGTGGATGTTTGGACTCATGAGGAGTCCAAGAAAGGAGGTGAGGAGGATAGCATGATACTGCTTCAAAAACTTTAATCCAATCACAGGTACAGATAAGAGGCAAAATAAATGAAGAAAAAACACTGACCAGTGATTAAGCAAGGTGGCTGCCGGACCACCGCAGGGTCCCGGCAGCGTGACGTCACATCGTTGTAGCTCCTCCCTGACGTGTTTCGTGCTAAGCGCACATATTCATAGGGGGTATGCTATCAATGCCTGATGTCTATTGTTCCTTTTTTATAGTGTGGAAATGGCGCGTGGATAATCGCGCCCGCCAATTTCGCGGCTATTGTGTGCATGCGCAGAACGGACGACGTCTGCACTCGTACATGTCTCTGCGAGTGCATGAATTCCAAGTGCCATTTTGTTGTGGATATTCAGCTCTGGAGTAGGTAACGATGCGCACGCATCACCGCGTCACCATCACATCAGACAATGAGAGCAGACAATGATCACCAGTGTAAGGGAAAACAGAATAATGACAAAACTGTTAACCCGATGATTTAAAAACAGCAGTATGCTGTTATTTCACCCAAGGGGCAGAAAAAAATCCAATTCTTATTCAAATAAATATGCGCAAATGATCGCGTATGCGCATCTGCGGTGGAAATAACCACCATAGAATGTCCTTTACTTGGAACTAATATTATGGCTTGTATATCCAATTGATATACAGTCAGGTCCATAAATATTGGGACATTGACACAATTCTAACATTTTTGGCTCTATACACCACCACAATGGATTTGAAATGAAACGAACAAGATGTGCTTTAACTGCAGACTGTCAGCTTTAATTTGAGGGTATTTACATCCAAATCAAGTGAAGTAGGAATTACAACAGTTTGCATATGTGCCTCCCACTTGTTAAGGGACCAAAAGTAATGGGACAGAATAATAATCAGAAATCAAACTTTCACTTTTTAATACTTGGTTGCAAATCCTTTGCAGTCAATTACAGCCTGAAGTCTGGAACGCATAGACATCACCAGACGCTGGGTTTCATCCCTGGTGGTGCTCTGCCAGGCCTCTACTGCAAATATCTTCAGTTCCTGCTTGTTCTTGGGCATTTTCCCTTCAGTTTTGTCTTTAGAAAGTGAAATGTATGCTCAATCGGATTCAGGTCAGGTGATTGACTTGGCCATTGCATAACATTCCACTTCTTTCCCTTAAAAAACTATTTGGTTGCTTTTCCAGTATGCTTTGGGTCATTGTCCATCTGCACTGTGAAGCGGCGTCCAATGAGTTCTGAAGCATTTGGCTGAATATGAGCAGATATTGCCCGAAACACTTCAGAATTCATCTTGCTGCTTTTGTAAGCAGTCACATCATCAATAAATACAAGAGAACCAGTTCCATTGGCAGCCATACATGCCCACGTCATGACACTACCACCACCATGCTTCACTGATGAGGTGGTATGCTTAGGATCATGAGCAGTTCCTTTCCTTCTCCATACTCTTCTATTCCCATCACTCTGGTACAAGTTGATCTTGGTCTCTGTCCATAGGTTGTTGTTCCAGAACTGTGAAGGCTTTTTTAGATGTCATTTGGCAAACTCAAATCTGGCCTTCCTTTTTTTGAGGCTCACCAATGGTTTACATCTTGTGGTGAAACCTCTGTATTCACTCTGGTGAAGTCTTCTCTTGATTGTTGACTTTGACAAACATACACCTACCTCCTGGAGAGTGTTCTTGATCTGGCCAACTGTTGTGAAGGGTGTTTTCTTCTCCAGTGAAAGAATTCTTCGGTCATCCACCACAGTTGTTTTCCGTGGTCTTCCGGGTCTTTTGGTGTTGCTGAGCTCACCGGTGCGTTCCTTCTTTTTAAGAATGTTCCAAACAGTTGTTTTGGCCACTCCTAATGTTTTTGCTATCTCTCTGATGGGTTTGTTTAGTTTTTTCAGCCTAATGATGGCTTGCTTCACTGATAGCGACAGCTCTTTGGATCTCATCTTGAGAGTTGACAGCAATGAGGGATAATGAGGGAATAACACACACCTGGCCATGGAACACCTGAGAAACCAATTGTCCCATTACTTTTTGTCCCTTAACAAGTGGGAGGCACATATGCAAACTGTTGTAATTCCTACACCGTTCACCTGATTTGGATGTAAATACCCTCAAATTAAAGCTGACAGTCTGCAATTAAAGCACATCTTGTTCGTTTCATTTCAAATCCATTGTGGTGGTGTATAGAGCCAAAAATTTATGGACCTGACTGTAGATAATCAGATATTACATATAAAGTATATTAAATTCCTCAGGGAAATAAGGTGATCAGTGTGCAATAAATAAAGATAAAAAATATATCTAAAAATCAACACTATGTGCACACTGTGGACCAGCACCCAATAGTACTAAATACTATTACCCTCTGTAAGTATTAGTCAGCTTATCAATACTATGGATTATAATCCTCCATTCTCTCTTGCAAGATAATTTTCCAAGGTCCTCAGAAAGACAAGAAGGGTCTTAAAACTGATCTTCAAAGCGAGAGAGTGCGCATGCGCGGCCGGCGGGACGGACATGTCCCGTTGAGGCTCCGTTCCCCCGTCGGGTGACGGCACCATGAAGCAGCGGGTCCCGGCCCGCAATATACTCTAAGGGGATCCGATCCCCAAGGCAACCATCCCGGGGTCTGATCCGCCCTGGTCTACGGCGGATCCTCTGCATCAGGTCGGAGAAATCCGACAGGGGACTCGGTCCCTGCTGTGAGCTGTGCACAGGCCCGCATACAGCTCACTGAGGCTGAGGAGAAAGAGAGCAGGGGGGGCTGAGATCAGTATAACAGTCCCCCCCTCCCTGACAAGCAGCACAATGGTCAAAGGGACACCCCGGCACCAGGTCCCCCCATCAACCAAAACTATTAAAGAGGCCCTGGCAAAGGCCTCCACAAAGATGGCCACCGCCCCAACACGTGGAAGCAAGCAAGCAGCAGGGGCATATGCAGCCCTGCAGGATCCGCAGCCCAGCCATCCCTGCACGTCTGAGGGTAAGTCTGACAATGAAACAGATGTCCCTGCACAAGCCCTGACGCCCGACCTTATGCCCCCTGACCTATTATCACGCTTTGAAAAAATGCTACACAAAGCTTTGAAGCAAACCTCAGACTGCATCACTGCCACGCTATCTAGGGAAATCCGTGAACTAGGACAACGCACTGCAGACCTAGAACAGAGGGTAGACGGTCTTGATGCCTCGCTTCAGACGCATACGGATGACCTTGATCTCCTGCGTGATGAAAACGCAACATTATTAACACGACTGGAGGGCTTGGAAAACCGAGCACGGCGCTCAAACCTACGTATCCGTGGCCTTCCAGAAACGATCGATGATGTCCAATCAACGATAACAGCTCTGTTCCAAGAGCTTGCCCCAGCTATCCCAATCGACAGATTAGAATTGGATAGAGTTCACAGGGCATTAGCACCACGACGCGCAGATGGTCCGCCACTCGATATTATAGCCAAGCTCCACTTTTTCCGTACCAAGGAGCAACTCCCAACAAGCTGCCCGTAACGCAGAATCTCTACAGTTCCAAGGTCATACATACCAATTATTCCAAGATCTATGCCCCACAACTATCTCCAAGCGCAGGGCTATGAAACCCCACCTACAAGTACTTGAACAACACGCTATACAATATAGGTGGAGCTTCCCTTTTGCAGTGCGATTCCGACACCAGTCCCGAGATTACACCTGCAAGACTCCAGAGGACCTTTTAGACACCCTACGGATCCTGCAACTACATCCCCCAGCGATGCCTTCGGAAAGCGCCAAGCGGAGGTCCACAAGTCCTTCCCCGCACGTGCAACTGATAGTCAACTCAATTTCCACAAGCGGGGGTGTTTTTCGTCTCCAGGCCTATCTTCACAAGACACCATGGACTGAACAAAGTTCCACGTTTATTCTTCCTTTTTCCCCTTTTTTTACCACACACACCGTACGGTGTACTCGTTTGATGATCATGGCGGTTAATACCATTGTTATCCTTTCTCCCTCTACCTGTTAAATTTTGGTTGACCCACTACCTGGGGATTGTTGTACACCCCCCCTCCTGGGCTACATTTTGGTAATATTTAGGAGCCTGGGCTGTGGCGACATGGGATGCCACACCCTTACTCCGATGTTGTCTCACCAGCACTACTAGTGCCGTCTGAGTCTAGGATCCATGATTCTCTCGAATGTTCTTTTTATGTACCTGTTTTTTTTGTTTTTTTTCTTCCGGGACCTCGCCACCATTTATCAATCACATTGCTGTCATCCTCGCGGTCCGTGTACCTGCACACTCCACCCTAGCCCCTGTGTTATTGGTTATTTAATAACACTTGGGCTACTATTGCTCCCTGGCCCACCCTGATTCAGGGTGTCCTTGGGAACCCACCTTTTAGGCCACTAATGGCCTTCTACACCCCTTCTCCCCTGTTACCTTACTCATACCGTACCCCTCCTCCTTCCTTCCAACACACTCCATATTACTCTCATCCCCTGCAGTAATCGTCAGGCTACATCCCGAATGGGAGTGCCATGCTATTCAAACCACTATGCACTTTATCCATGGGCTCGTTAAATATCCTCACCCTGAATGTACAGGGTCTCAATATTCCACAGAAATGGAATAAGGCTTTCCGAACCTTTGCTACACTTAAAGCTCACGTGGTCTGTCTACAGGAAACGCACTTCACTCCCAACTCCACTCCTAAGTTTTTTGGTCCTCGATATCCTCAGGTCTATACAGCCTCTGCCGCCACCAAACGCTGGGGGGTACTGATTGCCTTCCACCGCACAACACCTTTCACGCTATGCACCGAGATCAAAGACCCGGAGGGTCGTTACCTCCTGTTAATAGGGCAACTCCTAGATTTAGATGTTACCATTGTTGCATACTATGCCCCAAACCAAGACCCCTTACCATTCCTCTCCCATATACTCTTGGTTATAGACCACCATAAGCGCGGAACTTTAATTGTTAGCGGAGACTCTAACAGTGTAATATATCCCTTTCTCAACAAATCTCCTCAACCATCCCCTGTCCCTGCCTCTAAACAAACCTTCCAAGACATACTACAACGTCATCCTTTGATAGACACATGGCGGGAACTCAACCCGACTAAACGCCAATGCACTTTCTATTCTCATCCCCACCAGTCATTCTCCAGGATAGACCATATTTTCATTACTACCGCCTCTTCCCCTCGGCTTCTGACCTCTGAAATAATTCCAATCCCTTGGTCTGACCATTGCGCCGTATTCACGGCTATGGCCTTGTTAGCCCCATCCCCCACTGAATCCTCTTGGATCATTAATGATAACCTGCTTGCAAACCCAGCTCACTGTTTAGAAATCGAAGCAGCCCTAAAAGACTATTTCACTCTTAACCAGTCGCCTGATATATCCCCTCTCCTGTTATGGGAAGAGCATAAACCAGTATTGCGAGGGTTGTGCATTAGCAAAGCATCCTTCTTAAATAAAACCAAAAGGCAACAACGTCTTCTACTGAAGCAAACCTATGATCGTTCCCATCAAACCTTTCAGGCGGCTCCTACGCCTGCCAATCGTGAAGCCTTAGAGCGATCTAGATTGGCTCTAGATCTTTCTCACAGATCAAGCGGAACTCTCACTTCGTAGATCTAGACATAAATATTATACTAGGGCGAATAAACCCAATACATTCCTGGCCCTCTCACTTCGTAGGCTCGACCAGCTCACTAAACCTATTCGGATTCGCACCTCCTCTGGCAGCCTCACTAGTAACCCAGAACACATTCTACAGACTTTCCATAAACACTTATCACAGCTTTACTCTTCTTCCACACCTTTTGACCCCGCACAAGCTGATACCCTTCTAACTTCCATTTCCTTCCCGAAACTCTCAGAGTGCCAGTTAGCAGCGCTTGAGCAACCCATCTCCCCTGCTGAAACCTTAGACGCTATTAAAAATTTAAAGTTATGGAAACGCCCAGGACCGGATGGCTTCTCAGCCACTTATTATAGGAAATTTGCTCATCTCCTCACACCCATCCTTACTAATGTTTTTAACACTTTACTATCTGGCCAAACCTTCAACCATGAAACAGTGCAAGCGAACATTTCAATGATCCCAAAGCCGAATTCTGATGTCACGCAGTGGTCCAATTATAGGCCAATCTCTCTCCTTAACATTGATATCAAACTGTTAGCAAAAATCCTCTCTTCACGTCTTAACTTGTGTATTGGCTCTCTAATTCTTAACGACCAAGTGGGCTTTATCCCAACTAGACAAGCGGGAGATAACATCAGGCGTGCATCTCTCTTAGCAAACTTAGCAAGGTCTCTTAATATTCCTACCTGTTTCCTCTCCCTAGATATCCGGAAAGCATTCGATACATGGCCATACCTCAACTATATTTTGCATTGTTGGGGTTTTGGCATTTCTTAACCTGGATCTTCTCGTTGTATCGAGAACCTTCGGCCAGAATTGGCTATCTGGGGCACAGGTCAGCTCAGTTCCCGATTTCCAGAGGCACGAGACAGGGCTGTCCCCTGTCCCCCCTGCTCTTTGCCCTGGCTATAGAGCCCCTGGCCCTCTTAATCAGAGCTAACCCCGATATTAGGGGACTCAAAATAGGGGGCACGCATCATAAATTATGTCTCTTTGCGGATGACGTCTTGCTCTTTCTCACATCTCCATTGACTTCCTCTCCTTCCTTACTCCGGCTTCTTGAGAGGTTTGGCGCGCTCTCGGGTCTAATAATAAACCCCAATAAATCAACAGCACTCAACATTTCTCTCCCCCATATAGAGTTGACACACTTGAAGCAGATTTTACCATTCCCATGGTCACAATGTCATATCCCTTTCTTGGGAATCAAACTGACTCCTAAGCTATCAGACCTTTATGCAGCCAACTATCTTCCGATGCTAAACCACCTTTCTGCCCTTCTGACCAAATGGTCTTCCCTTCCCCTCGCATGGCTAGGCAGAATAGCAGTTATCAAGATGTCAATCCTCCCAAAAATTCTATATTTGTTTAGAGTCCTCCCAGTCCCAGTCCCCTCTCATTACCTCCGCACACTGCAGCGTCGCATCTTTTCCTATGTTTGGGGCAATACTCGTCCTCGTATACCTCTCTCCACCCTCTATTGCCCTAAGCTCAGTGGAGGTCTAGGCCTACCCGATATCAGCAAATATTATCAAGCAGTGCATTTAGCCCAGTTACCTAAATATCATGCAACTTTTGAAATCCCTCAATGGGTTGCTCTTGAATCGATAGAATGTGACCCCTTATCTACAGCTAACTTAATCTGGTTGAGGCCAATAGACCGCCGCTCTATAACCAACCCCATCACTTCTCACTTTCTATCCTTATGGGACAAACTGAAAATCTGTTATCTCCTCCAATCACTACATAATCCTATGCTCTCGTTCCTGCAAAACCCAGCTTTTCCCCCGGCCTGGCAGACACCCCTTTTATTCAAAGCCTGGTCCTCTGCTAATTTACTCCGTACACATCATTTCCTACAGAGGAATAAGTTTAAATCCTTTGCCTCGCTGCGAGAAACGCATAGCCTCCCAGCCTCCGAGATATTCCGATACTTGCAGCTACAACACTTTTACGCCCCCTACGCTACAATAACCAATCAGCCAGATGCCATGTCTCTCTTTGAACGAGCGTGCTGCAAAGACCCTCATAGACGTGGGCTTATCTCCTGCTTATATTCACTTTTCACTACTTCGATTACCACGTCCCCCCCTCTATATACCCATAAGTGGGAAGTGGATTTGAGTAAGGAATTCAACCTGTCTGAATGGGACCACATTTGGGCCAACACGAAATCATCCTCACAGAACATTGTAGCATTGGAAACGAATTATAAAGTCTTAACCCGCTGGTACTTGGTCCCGGCGAGAATCGCAAAATTTACCCCTAATTACTCGCCCAACTGTTTTAGAGGCTGTACAGACCCAGGAACACATTACCATATGTGGTGGGAATGCCCAATAGCCCGAATCTTTTGGGATGAAAATTTCACCATGATATCTACACTTAGCACTATCACCCTACAACCCGACCCAAGAACAGCCCTACTCAATCACTGCCCCCCTGGCATCTCCAATTCGCAATTTAAGCTCATCATGTAAGTTACGACGATGGCGAAGCAGGTTATAGCAAAATCTTGGAAATCCCCCACCCTAAGTGTCGCGGCCGTCAAAACCAGAATAACACAAGCCATGATACATGCAAAGGTGGAAGCCACAATTCTTGACACGATTCCTAAATTCTTGCGCATATGGAGCCCCTGGGTAGAGCGCTTCCTCCCGCCTAACTTTGACGAATCACTCCTTCTCCCCTGATTTGTGTACTATGCGCTAAGGATATTGTTAATAGCCCTTTGTACGTAGCACGTAGGGGCTGTTGTAAACTTGTTGAACGCTCATTGAGTCATTGTTGCTGTTCCTCTTCCCCTTCCCCCCCTTCCACCCCTGTCTGACCCCCCTTCAAACTTCCCCCTATTTCTTTAATGCATTTGGGAGACATTACTTTGATTGGCTGGAACAATAATGTCTTTTGTTGTCAACTTTTACCTACCTGTTTCCACTAGTAATGTATAGACATTTGTACTGTGACCCTCATTCATTTTTTCTTTTTATGTCTTATTGCCACTTCAATGTCCAGCGTACATTAGCAATGTCTCTCTGTTTGTTCCATTCTGATGTATTGTTAATAAAATTGTTTGAACAAAAAAAAGACTGATCTTCAAAGCATGGGAAAATTTAATAGCAACTTACATTAAAATACAGAGATAGTGTTGCAGTGTTCACAGTGTTCACAGTTTTATAGTTTGTGTTATATGTGCACATATAAGGAATTACTTTTATATTTATTTATTTATTTTATTTTTTTGGCACTTTTTTTTGGAGTGGTTTGTGATTTGCACTAAATAATTATTCTTTTTGTATAAAAGGTAATACACTAGAGGATTTATTTCTTTATTTTGAGGTTTTTCACCGGATCAAATAGGAGTCAATCCTTCTTATTGGATGAAAGTTTGAAATTTTGGACCTTTTTTTGGACACTTTTGGGACTTTTATTGGACACTTTATGATCTGATTTGAATCTTTATGAATTTTTTGAATTTTTATGTTTTTAATGTGTTCTATTATCATAATTTTTGGTATATCACAAAAAGGTCCTTTGAAACTGCCCTGACCTTGCAAACACCTCAACCTTTCTGACACTCTAGGTTCAGACATAAATTTGACTCACTCACCCAGATTCAGTGAATGGAAAGGAGGTGGCATTGGATTCCTTCTAAGCACCTTTTAAGTCCTTCCCACCCCTCACTCTCTATCCCTGTCCTCTTTAAAGACCCACTGCATTCATCTGTTTTCTTCAATTTCTCTGAGGATTGCAGTGATTTCATGGCCTCCTAGATCAGTATCATACTTTTTTGATGCCTGGTTACCCTACTTTCTCTTCTCTGAAATACCCACTGTCATTCTTGGTGAATTTAACATTCCTGTTAATGTTAATATCCCAGCTACATCTCAACTTCTCAACTTTACCTCATCTTTTGACCTAACACTATGGACACACACTTACACTCACTCCAATGATAATACTCTTGACCTCTGCACTTCTGACAACCTCACCAATACTCCCTTTCTTGCTGTCTGATCACAACCTTGTCGGTTTCACAGTATCCTTGTCTTCAACCACCTATCCTTCTAAGCAGCAATTACTTGTCTAAACCTTTACTACTTTAACCCATCTCTTCTCTATTCAGTTACGGACCATCTCTATGACAAAATCCCACTCCTGTCCTATCCTAACCTGGTCATTCTATCTACTACAGTTCACTCTCATCCTCACTGGGTGCACTTTCTCCTCTAACTACACGCAGAATAAGACCCCTACCATTACAACCTTGGCAAACTGATGACACCAGAAATCTCAAGAGACATAGCCGTACAACTGGTGTAAAATAAAATCCTTGCATGACTTCACCTTATACAAATTTGCCCTCCTAAATTACAGCTCCTGCCTCTATGCTGCTAAACAAGCATACCCTGTCACCCAGTCCTCCTTGGCTTTTCTCTAATTTTAAGTCTCTGCTTTGTCCCCCACTCCCTCTACCCACTAACTTACTCACTGTGATAAGATTGCCAATCACTTCAAAAACAAGATTGATTGATGAGTTCATGAGGATATCTCCACTGTACAGATATCTTTCCCACTTTACATACCCTGTCTAACAATACATTGAACACTTTACCGTTTTGAACTGGATACTGAAGAGGTTACCAAACTTTTCTCAGTTGCTCTCCATACGAATTTGTCCCCTGTGTCCAGTTCCCTCACAACTAATATGCTCTCTCTTTGACTTTTGAAGCTGTTGACCACCCGATCCTTCACAATAAACTCCATTCCCTTGGCTTATAAGATTCTGCTCTTTACTGGTTCTCTTCCTATCATGGCTCTCTTTCACTGTCACCTATAATTCTGTCTCCTATTCTACACTTCCTCTTTCTGTAGGGGTCCCCTAAGTTTTTGTTCTTGGACCTCTTCTCTAGCTACACATCCTCCCATGGTCACTTGAAAGCCTCCCACAGCTTCCAATACCATCTCTACACCAATGACAACCAAATCTATCTCTCTACTCATTCAGTCTCCTCTCATATTACTAACTTACTAACTGACTTATCAACATGGATATTGCACCACTTACTCAAACTAAATCTTTCAAAAACTGAGCTGGTAAAATCCCCCCCCCCCCCCCCCTTGCCAATGCCCTTCTTCATGGCTTTTCCATCAAGATCAATAATACAACTATCAGTACCTCCTTTCATACTAGGGTTACTAGGTATGATGCTAGGTTGTCAGGGTTTCCAGGTATAATGCTATACACTGACCTGTCTTTTCAGCCCCAAATCCAATCACTGTCAAAAGCTTGTAGACTTCAAGTACACAACATTTCTAAAATGTGCCCCTTTTTAACTAATGAAACCACCAAGCTATTCATTTACTCACTGGTTATCTCTTGCCTTGGCTAGTGCAACTCCCTTCTCATAGGTCTACATCTCCATGGGTTATCCCCTCGTCAATCTATCATGAATGCTGCTGCCAGACTCATCTGCCTTACCAACTGCTCATTGTCTGACACCCCTCTCTGCTAATCTCTCCACTGTCCTCCCATTTCCCAGGAAATTAAATTCTAAAAATACTAACAACATACAAAGCCATCTACAACTCTACCCTGAGCTACATCACCAATCTTGTCTCCAAATATCACCCAAACTGTCCTCTCTGATCCTCTTAACACCTCCTACTCTCAAGCTCTCTTGTCTCCCCCTCCCATGATTGTCTCCAGGCATTATCCAATGCCTCTCCCATCCTCTGGAACTCTCTAACTCAAACAGTCCGGTTGTCTCCTACTCAAGCCATCTTGTAGGTGATTCCTGAAAACTCATCTCTTCAGGAAAGTCTATCACAACTCCAACTAACTGAACATATATGTTTACCGCTGCTCAAGGTAGAGAGACTCCCAATCTCCAAGCACAACTCCTCCTGTAGGTGCTAGCCCAGCTCGTGTGCTGCATAGATGAGAACAAGGGCCATCCGATTGGCTGCACTCCAAACACTTTATTGAATCAAGATAAAACCAATACAGACAGTGGAAATACAGTGGGGGACTGGCAGGCAAGTGTGTTTCACGTTAAAGACAGTGCTTATTCATTACCGGTTTTAACCTGCCAGTCCCCCACTGTATTTCCACTGTCTGCATTGGTTTTATCTTGTTTCAATAAAGTGGATTGTTTAGAGCGCAGCTGATCGGAATTCCTTTGTTCCCATCAAACTAACTGAACCTTTAACGTTTTATCATCTCATCCCCCACAGTTATAAACTTGTGTACCTCTTGCTCTTAGGAGCAAGAGGTACACAGAGTGTACGTAAGCTCTTAAGAGCAGGGTCCTCCTAACCCTCTTGTGTTTTATTGTATTTTATCTGTAATGTGTCACTTTAGCTTGTAAAGCACTGTGCAAACTGTTGGCGCTATATCAGTCCTGTATAATAATAATAATTTGGCAAACACTGTTCAGTAACCTTGTCACCAACAGTACCCGGCACATAATATGAATTTCGATAAACGCTGTTGTATTGAGTACTTCAGAGTAGTTCAGGTTAATTATACAAACAATCAACTTGTTGCAATACACTGTAAGATATTAGAAAATAAGCAGAGTAAATACCAATTGACAATAGGCAGGTTAAAACAGATAATAAATCACTGGGTGAAGCAGTATGGATTAAATCGGTGCTTTCTAGAGATGCAGCACTGGCTGTGGAAGGAAGACCTGTCACCAATACAGTCAGGCACCACCCAGCCACTGGTGCAGTATTCGGAAGGAAGGTAGTAGTTCTCTGCATGTAGAGGAGAGGCACTTCTGGGTGGGTTATAGATATCTATAGGGAAAATTCAGTTTTTGTTTGAGACTGTATCTTCTGCTGGCAATTGTTTGGGGCTCTTTAACACTTGGAATATAGATGTTATAGATGTTATAGATATAGACACCCATGTCTGTTAGAAGTGTCCATGTATGAAAAAGAACAGAGTAAAGGCTGGGCACACTGTTCTATCGATCCCACCAATCCCTATTGAAGATAGGACTCCAGTGCAAGAAGGTGGAATAAGCAGGCTTTGGATTAGCAGTAAGTTAGAGTGGCTAATACACAGAAGACTGTGGTAGCGTTGGCGGGAAGTTGTGGATTACAATCAGTGCAGATGTCTCTATGCCTCTGGCCACTGAGGACAGCTGTGTAGCTGGATATTTGGCACTGGGATACACAGTGTCACTGAAACTTTGGTGAAGGTGAAGATTGATCTATGGACTGCTGCTGGTTTGGGGCTTGATTGCTGTATCAGCAGCTGACCTCTCAAATATTCCCGAGCCAAGAGTGCAAGCCCCCCAGTAACAATCAAAGAGACAAAGCATCAATTTCATTTAATGTTATAAATGATTAAATGTATACATGGTAACAGTAGGGCGAGTGATTGGGTTTTAGTTTCATATGTATGATAAAACAGATATTTAACCCCTAGCTGTCCAAGCCAATTCTGAAACTTCTCTCCTACATGTAAATATCAACTGTTTTGCTAGGAAATTACTTATAGGCCCCAAACATTATATATTTTTTAAGCAGAGACCCTGGAGAATAAAATGGTGGGTATTGCAATTGTTCATGACACACGTTATTTGCGCATCACTTTTTTCATACGCAAATGTTTTGGAAAAAATACACATTCAGACTCACTCACCCAGAAATAAGGGAAATAAGTATTTGGTCCCCTTCACAAAACATGGCTTAGTACTTGGTGGCAAATCCCTTGTTGGCAATCACAGAGATCAGACATTTCTTGCAGTTGGCCACCAGGTTTGCACACATCTCAGGAGGGATTTTGGCCCACTCCTCTTGGCCGATCTTCTCCAAGTCATTAAGGTTTGGTGGCTGACATTTGGCAACTCAAACTTTTAGCTCCCTCCACAGATTTTCAATCGGATTAAGGTCTGGAGACTGGCTAGGCCACTCCAGGACCTTAATGTGCTTCTTCTAGTGCCACTCCTTTGTTGCCTTGACCGTGTATTTTGGGTCATTGTCATGCTGGAACACCCATCCACGACCCTCCATTTTCAATGCCCTGGCTGAGGGAAGAAGGTTCTCACCCAAGATTTGAAGGTATATTGCCCGTCCATCGTACCTTTGATGCGGTGCAGTTGTTCTGTCCCCTTAGCAGAAAAACACCCCCAAAGCAGAATGTTTCCCCCACCATGTTTGACAGTTGGGATGGTGTTCTTGGAGTCATAGGCAGCATTCCTCCTCCTCCAAACACGGCGAGTTGAGTTGATGCCAAAGAGCTTGATTTTGGTCTCATCTGACAACAACACTTTCAACCAGTCCTCCCCTGCATCATTCAGATGTTCAGTGGCAAACTTCAGACGGGCCTGGAAATGTGCTTTCTTGAGCAGAGGGACCTTGCGGGCACTGCAGGATTTCAATCCTTGTCGGCATAGTGTGCTACCAATTGTTTTCTTGTGGTCCCAGCTGCCTGGAGATCATTGACAAGATCCTCATGTGTAGTTCTGGGATGATTCCTCACTGTTCTCATGATCACTGACACTCCATGAGGTGAGATCTTGCATGCACCAGAGCTAGGGAGACTGACAGTTGTTTTGTTTTTCTTCCATTTGCGAATGATTGCACCAACTATTGTCTCTTTCTCACCAAGCTGCTTGGAGATAGTTTTGTAGCCCAATCCAGCCTTGTGTAGGTCTACAATCTTGTCCCTGACATCCTTGGACAGCTCTTTGGTCTTTGCCATTGTGGAAAATTTGGAATCTGATGGTTTGATTGCTCCTGTGGACAGGTGTCTTTTATACAGGTAAAAAATGAGATTAGCAGCATTCACTTTAAGAGACTGCTTCTAATCTAAGCTTGTTACCTGTATGAAAGACACTTGGTAGCCAGGAATCCTGCTGAATGATAGAGGATCAAATACTTATTTCCCTCATGAACATGCAAATCAGTGCATAATTTGTTAGACATGCATTTCTTTTGAATTTTTTGTTCCTATTCTGACTCTCCGTGTTACAATATACCTACCATTCGATTTTTAGACCATTTCTTTGTGAGTGGGCAAACATTCAAAATCAGCAGGTGATCAAATATTTATTTCCTTCACTGTACATGCACATTTTCCTTTGCGCACAAGTACGAGTTTAGTTTCCATGAATGATTAGTATTTATTTGTCAATAAAAAATATTTTACAGGTGATACTTTAAAACATATAAATTTGATTATCATGGTTTAAATTATATTTATTTTAGTAGTTGTATGGTTTTCAGCCTAATTGTTTTGTGGCATAATGGAGTTTGCATATAGAACAATAGTCATGAGAAAATAGTGGAGCATAATTTAGGGGTTTATGGAGATAGTAATTGTGCTTCAATAAAAATGACATCTAAATTCACTGGTATATCTGGCACTGATTAGAATTGAGGTAGTAGTTGTGCTTCAACAAAATAGCACTGAAAATAACTGAAATAGCTTCAATAAAATGTCATCCAGTCAGGATACATGTCCCAGCAACGAAATATATAGGGGCGGAGCCTATTGGAAGACGCCATCATGCAGAGCTGATATAGTGAGCTGGAGCTGAATACCTGCAATATTGACCTTGCATTATATGGGGTTAAATATACCAGGTGAGAGCACAACTGGTGTAGGTGATGCACAGGAGGTGGAAGAGTAAAAAAGGGGTCACATTAACCACTTTCCTTCTATCCGACCGCCTGCAATGTACTTGTCAGGGATCTCCTCGATCCCTGCCGCGATGGTCCCGGCGCAGGCGCACTGCTCCACCTAGTACACGGGCACTAGGTCCGGGCCGGCCGCGGCGTTCGAGCTCGCGCATGCGCAGTAGAAGCCGCGGCCGCCCGCTGGGCACCAATGGCAGCGCAGGGCGGGATATTTAAAGGTCCCTGAGCTGTCATTTCGTTGCCTTCTGGTCTTACCTGCTTCCTGTGTTCCTGTACCTGTGCCTAGTAAGTTTTTGACCCGGATTGCCTTTGACCTTGCTGATTTCTCCTGCCCAGACCCTTGCTTGCCTGACCTCTCTCCCTGGATGCCCCTTATTAGATCTGACCTCCTGCTGCTGACCTGGCGTGTGACCCGACGATTCTCTGCCTGCTCCCTTGTACCTTACCGTCCTCTACAATACCGACTCGGCCTGTCTGACTACGCACTTGCTCAGCCATCCATCCATCCATCCCATCGGGGTCACCCGACCTCCTCACATCTGGCTCTCCCTGGTTGGAGCCCCTGGCGAACACCACTACCACTGACAGGTGTGCTCAGTAGAGGCGACCTGGTCTCGGGGTACTACAAGTCCATCCCCACCATCAGGGGCCCTGGTGAACAAGTACCCTGGGGCTTAGACTCCGCGCTCTGGGCACGCCTGACCAGTGGAGTGCTAGTGGTGCCGCTCGGCGGTCCCTCACAGTACTACAAATGGGTGGCAGCTTCAGCACTAGTGTTGTACCCGATATGTTGCTGATGCTGTTCCAACACGGGGGGTACACAACCCTCTCCCCCCCACTACCGGTATGTCCAGTGGAATCTCAGTAATCGGGACCTGGTGATCATGTTATTGCTATGTGAATTGCTGTGTAAACAAAAAGTATCAGAAAAGGCTTGGTCTTCAAGTGGTTAGAAGAGTGAGTGATGTGTGGCAGAAGCTTCTAATGCTGGCCCTGAAATTCCAGGATAGTAGAAGCACCCTCCCAAATGACCCCTTTTTGTAAAGTAGACACTCCAAGGTATTTGCTAAGGGGCATGGTGAGTATTTTGCAGACCTCATTTGTTGCCGTACATTTTTGGAAAACCCTGTGACAAGATATCTGCAATTATATCTGCAAAATATTCACCATGCCACTTATCAGATTCCTTGGGGTATCTACTTTCCAAAAAAGGGGTCATTTGGGGGGATGTTTGTACTATCCTGGCATTTTAGGGCCTCTGAAACAGTGATAGGTAGTGAGGAATTGACATGAGGAAATATGCCCTTTGAAAGCCTGAAGGTGGTCAATGGATTTGTGGGGCTTGTATGTAGCTAGACTGCCAAAGTGTCTATCACATGTGGTATCCCCATACTCAGAGGTAGCAGAATGTGTTTTGGGGTGTTATGCGTGAGCAATATATCATTTAATTGATAACTTTAAAAAAAATTGTAATTTTCCAAAAATTTGTGGCAAAAAATAAAATCTTCCATGAACTCAACATGCCTCTTAGCAAATTCCTTGGGGTGTCTGCTTTCCAAAAAAGTGTCATTTGGGGGTTTTTTTTATACTGCCCTGGCATTTTAGCACCTCAAGAAATGTGATAGGCAGTTGAAAGGTAAAAGCTGCATAAGTTCCAATATACATATATACCATAGTTTGTAGGCGCTATAACTTTCACACAAACCAATTAATATACAGGTATTATGATTTTTTTTTTTTTTACCAAAGACATGTAACAGAAAACATTTTGGCCTAAATGTATGACTAACTTTGAGTTTATTGGATATTTTTTATAACTGAAAGTAAAAAATATTGTATTTCTATTTTTTTTTTTCATTTATATCACAAAAAATAAAAAAAACAGTGTTGATCAAATACCACCAAAGGAAAGCTCTATTTGTGTGGAAAAAGGACATACATTTTGTTTGGGTACTGTGCTGCATGACCGTGCAATTTCCAATTAAAATAGCACAGTGCTCAAAAAATGGCCTGGTCATTAAGGCAAATAAACCTTCCAGAGGACAAGTGGTAATGCAAGAATTATTTTTGCATGTTGGAAAGAGTGAAGGGCACTAAGCAAAAGGAGCAAATTACTTTTTCAGACTTTGGACTTTGCATGTTCATATATATTTTTTAAGTGATATTGATGCAACAATATAGTGATGGCTGTTGTTTACAAGAGGATTGATAACAGTGATAATTCTGAATACAGCACTACAGTATATACTGTATGTACATTGCATTTTATTCTTAATGACACTCCCAAGTACATATAAGGTTAAGTATAATGCTTGGTGCAGTGTAGTGCAATAGGTTGCTAAAACTGGTGATAGAGTGACTGATGCCTTTCAACATGTGTTTCAGTGTAAACAAATACGGAACGGAATTGGACAAATATTACACAATATAAAAAAAATGAAGAAACAATCAGAACGTTTGCCTAAATATGTTTTCATCAGAACCTTTTCTTTAATCTCAATTTACGTTGTTTCATAGGTGAATGAAATCTACCATGATGAGTCACTGGGGGCCCATATTAATGTTGTGCTTGTGAGAATAATAATGCTGAGCCACAGCAAAGTAAGTAAACTGGAAAAAAGCAAGGATTTCATATGATTAAATGTATACATTTGCAACTAAATTATTTTACATTTATTTCAGTATATATGCAAAATGTCTACCACTCAACATTATAATTTGGTTTACTTGGCAACACTGATTTACATAAAGGAGATCCAAAAGAGCAAATTGCTGTGAAGTACTGTATATAGTAACTCCTGTAATGCAGGTTAACACAAACATTTGAGCTTGATCACTGAAAGTAATCTGAAGTCAGAATGTGAAAATGTGCTATGTTATTATAGGCAACCACTTGAAATGTTAATTGTATTTAAGTCATAATGTACCTTTTGTTCTAAATTCTTTTTGAAAAATACAGTGCACTTCCTGGTATTTATTTTTGTAAATTCTTTATTTAAGTTGAAATATCACACAAAAACAAAATAGGAAGTGGTGGACTAGCAGAAACAGATAGTGATAAATGTCATTGATGTAACTAGTCAGGTGAATTCTCAGATATGTAATGTGGGGTCCAACGCAAGGGAAAGTGTGATTTGATACCCTGTAGAATATGACGTTGACGTACATTGAGATTTATTTTGAAATTCAAAAGTTCCCCATAGATCCTGATTTGGGAGTGTGGTCACCAGTCTCGTAATGAAGAATAAAAGATTATTAGCATAACCAGCAACCTTGTGTTCCTCAGAACCTGGGGCATACTAGCTATATTGGGGTTGGCCCTGATATAGCACAGTAGGGGCTCCAGTGTAATTTTGTAGATGAGTAGGAATAAAGAACATCTTTGTCTTGTCCCATTTTGGAGTTTAATATAGTTGGAATAGACATTGTTATTTTTTATCTATGCCAAGGGATGTGAGTATAATTCCTCTAACCAGCCTCTCCATCCACCATCCATATTAAGATGTCGCATCACTGCTTTCATAAAAATCCAGTAAATACGGTTAAATGCTTTCTCAGTGTTGGCTGAGAATGGTGGAGGTAGCAGATGTATGGGCCATATGGATAATGTTAAGAGTTCTAGTCGTATTATCCTTGGCATCTCTGTTGGGTATAATGCCTACCTGGTCATTGTGTATTATTCTGTGGACCATTGGAAGTAACCTATTTGCTAGTATTTTTGTCAGCAGTTTAAGGTTTACATTCATGAGCAAGATTGGGTAATAACTTGCATATTGCATCGGGTCTTTTCCTTCCTTAGGAAGAACTGTAATAGTAGCTTTTAGAGAGTCTGGGTGCAGGTGGTGGTCATTTTAGATTGAGTTAAAAGCAGTGACAAAGGTCCATTAAGCATATGGGGGAAAGTTTTATAGTATAATAGAGTAAGGCTATCAGGGCCAGGGACCTTATGTAGCTTGGAATCTTTCAGTACCCTCTCTAGCTCTTTAGTTGAAATTGGTTTATCTAGAGTGTAAAATATCGTATTGTCTCGATATTTTCTTAACTTGTATTGATGAGAAATGTTCAAATAGAAAGTCCTTCCACTTCTTGTAAAAACTCAAAAAGATGATTTAATAATAACGTTGCATAAAATTAGAAATAAAATATTGGCATACAGAATGTTTAAATAATGTCCAAAAAATATAGTTAAGTTCTTGATGATAAGATTGTATATGTGTGTGTATGCGTGTGTGTATGTCTGTCGCATCAAGGCTGCTATAAAGTGAGAGAGACTCAAAACTTTGTTCTGCTCTTAAGAGCAATCCAGCCCCCACCAACCTAAAAGTGGGTTGGTATTCTCTTGTAGTTCTACTAAGATAATTGCTTCTCTCAAAGTCTGAGTGTAACTTTATCTCTTACATAGATGGGGGAGGATGGGGGAAGGTATAGCTAATTACTCTCATATGTGGCTTGAATGTAAAGGAAAAACCCAAGATATATGTTCACAGACTATGAAGTCTAATTCCTTACTTTTCCCAATCTAGAACAAATATAAATATAATAACTCAATTATTCTATTAAGATCCAACTCATTCATACTTATGTTAGTACTGTTAATAAGAAGATATTAGGTATTAGGTTAAGGAAAGCTTCTAACATAGAGTGTGGTCCTCCCCTAAAGTCAGGTGAGGAAGGCCAACTTTCAGGAGATAGTAATGGATTTTTTCCAGCCTATCTGTATTACCTGTCAAAAAAGTAGAAGGGGAAGAGTTTTAAAGAACTTCAAAGAATGACATTAAAGCTCCTGGCTATTTCTTGTGATGAGTACAAATCTTCTCTTCACCTGAATCTATGCCTGAAATAAAAGATTGCAGATTCCCTAAGGACTCTCACCAGAATGTTGCATGACTTTTTCTGCTATTCGGAAAAACGCCACTGGAGTCTGGTGTGGTGGGCTTTTATTTTGTAGGAGAGTAATTCTTCAAGTCTGTCCCTAAGGCCCTGATTTACTATTGAGCCTAGGCGCATTTCCGTGGGCGAACGTCTAATTTTTACTAGCGACCGTCTACTTTTACCCCGCTAAGAGATTTACTATTGAGCAGTGTCAACAAGTAGACGCCCAGTCGAATTTACTAATGAGACACAGATCAGGAATCAGACTCAAAAAGCAGACTTGGTAAGAGGTATGTCTAACACCATGAAAAATCACTGCAGAAACATGTTCACTTTGAAATTTGTTTTGCCAAATATCAGGACTTCACTTTAAACAATATCTGCCATTTCAAAAAAAAATTAAAACGTGTTGTTTTTTTTAAGCAAGTCAACTCAGTGAAAAACTAGATGCTCGTGCAGCTTATTTGGCTGATATAAATGCGCATGTGCAGAACACATTTTAGACGTCCTCTGTGGGCGCTTGCTTTTTAGCCACTGTTCAATAGTACCGTATTTTTCGCTCCATAAGAAGCACTTTTTTCCCCCCAAAAAAGGGGGGAAAATGTCAGTGCGTCTTATGGAGCGAATATAGAGCGACCGGTACGGTATTTTCACCGCCGCCATGTCAGAATACCGGGTCGGTCAGCCGCTCAGCTCTTCAGTGGGACCTTACCTGTTCCTCTATCCAGCGGCGCGCTGTCTTCCCGGCTGCTGTAGTGTGCGTGACAGCCGGGTCCCAAGTGCGCATGCGCAAGAAGCCGTACTCTTTGTGAATGGCAATGCGGTACCTGGGACACATGACAGATCCCAGAAGCCGCCGGACCAATCACAAAGCGCAGCGCTTCTCGCGCATGCGCACTGGGCATCCGGCTATCCACCGAGCGCCCACACTACAGAAGCAGGGTAGACAGAGCACGGCTGGATAGAGGAACAGGTAAGATGAAAGAACAACTCTGCAGAAGTAAGAGCGGGTACCTGTCAAATTCAGGTACCCGCTCCCCCTCCCTCCCCAAAGGTCATCAGTCATCTCCTGTACTGTCTGCAGTCTCTGGTCATCCATGTACTATGTCCGCAGTCTCTGGTCATCCATGTACTATGTCCGCAGTCACTGGTCATCCCTGTACTGTCCGCAGTCACTGGTCATCTCCTGTACTATGTCCGCAGTCTCTGGTCATCCCTGTACTATGTCTGCAGTCCATTAGTTCAGAATTTTTTTTTCCTGTTTTCTGCCTCTAAAACCTAGGTGTGTCTTATGGTCAGGTGCGTCTTATGGAGCGAAAAATACGGTAAATCTCTGGCTGGATTCCTCTGACAGCCGGCACTCGGTCGTGTCTACTGTGTTTAACAAACAGCACTAGGCATATCTTTATGTATTCTACTTTGATTTCCTTAGTTCTAGTGATTCTATTTTTTTTTTCTTATCCTTTATAATTATTTCTGTAATGATTTTACTTATTTCGAAGGTCTAGATAATATTTATTTTGACAGCTGAATGTAAAAATAAAGGTCCGCAATAAAAAAAAAAAAAAAAACAGTGTGGGGTCCCGCCTCTCATCCATACCAAGCTCTTCAGGTCTGGCATGGATATTAAGGGGGAACTCCACGCCGAAATTTAAAAAAAAAACAGCGTGGAGTCCCCCCCCAATATCCATACCAGACCCTTATCCGAGCATGCAGCCCGGCAGGTCAGGAAAGGGGGGGAGACGAGCGAGCGCCGCCCCCCAAACCATACCAGGCCAAATGCCTTCAACATGGGGGGGATGCTTTGGGGCAGGGGGCACTCCCCCTCCAAAGCACCTTGTCCCCATGTTGATGGGGACAAGGGCCTCTTCCCCACAACCCTGGCCAGTGGTGGTGGGGTTGTGCGCTCGCTCGTCCCCCCCCCCTTTCCTGACCTGCCGGGCTGCATGCTCGGATAAGGGTCTGGTATGGATTTTGGGGGGGACTCCACGCTGTTTTTTTTAAAATTTCGGTGTGGGGTTACCCCTTAATATCCATACCAGACCCGAAGGGCTTGGTATGGATGGGAGGGGGGACCCCACGCTGTTCTTTTTATTATTTATTTAATAAAGGAAATTATTTTACATTCAGCTGTCAGTGGGGAATCCCGCTGACAGCTTAAACATTAACACATGGTTGTCGCTTCTAAAATCCCGCTTGAGTTATTTTATCAACTCATGCGTTGTTTTAGTAGTGAAAACCAATGCAGCGTTCATGTTTCAGCTGTCGGCGGAGTTCCCCACTGACAGCTGAATGTAAAAGTATTGCTGAGAATTATAAAAAAAAAAGAAAAAACAGCTTGGGGTCCCCCCTCGCATCCATACCAAGCCCTTTGGGTCTGGTATGGATGTTAAGGGGGAACTCCACGCCGAAATTAAATAAAAAACAGCGTGGAGTCCCCCCCAAAATCCATACCAGACCCTTATCCGAGCATGCAGCCCGGCAGGTCAGGAAAGGGGGGGACGAGCAAGCCCCTTCCCCCTCCTGAACCATACCAGGCCAGATGCCCTCAACATGGGGGGTTGCTTTGGGGCAGGGGGGCTCCCCCCAAAATCACCTTGTCCCCATGTTGATGGGGACCTATATTATTAATAGTAATTACTTCTGTCCCTGCAGGGAGCTGCTCTATTACATTTGACATTAAAAAGTATAGAGGTTACAACATTGTATCTATCTGTATCCATTTCGGATATAGATATTTTATTCGGATACAAATAGATACAATGTTGCAACCTCTATACTTTTTAATGTCAAATATAATAGTGCAGCTCTCTGCAGGGACAGAAGTAATTACTTCGCTATTATATTTGCCAGCCATAGACAGGAGAAAATCGGCCAATTTTTTTTCCCGTTGGTGTTAACGTCAGCCGATTGAACAACTGATTTTTCATTTTTTTAAATAAAAATGGCCGTTTTTTGCCCCGTCTATGGCCTGCATTTTTCTTCTTTTTCTCTTCTTTTTCTTCTTTTTTTGAAGGTCACGGCTTATGCGCAGATTTTTTTATCAGTAAAAGATCGGCCGATTTGCCGATCATAGCCGTGAAAATCAGGCGATCTGCAAAATTGACCGATTTTTATCCACATTCACCGATAAAAAAAAATGTGCCAAACTCCCAAAAAACGGCTGACCAATTAACCCACTAACAGCCCAAAAATCGGCCGATTTTTTTTTTCAGGCCAAAAATCGGCCTATTTTAGACCCATCTAAAGCAGGCCATAGATGGATCTAAATTCGGCTGATTTTTAAGCCGAAAAAAAAATTGGCTGATTTTCGAGCTGTTATTGGGTTAATTGGTCGGCTGGTTTTTGGGATTTTGGCACATTTTTTTATCGGTAAATTTGGAAAAAAATCGTCCGATTTTGCCGATCATTGCCGCGAAATTGGCCGATTGGCAAAATCAGACGATTTTTTTCCAAATTTACCGATAAACAAAATGTGCCGAAATCCTGAAAAACGGCCGACCAATTATCCCACTAACGGAAAAGGCCCTTGTCCCCATCAACATGGGGACAAAGTGCTTTGGGGGGGAGCCCCCCCTGTACCAAAGCACCCATGTTGAGGGCATGTGGCCTAGTATGGTTCAGGAGGGGGGGACGCTCTCTCGTCCCCCTTTTCCTGACCTGCCGAGCTGCATGCTCGGATAAGGGTCTGGTATGGATTTTGGGGGGAACCCCACGCTGTTTTTTATTTAATTTCGGCGAGGAGTTACCCCTTAATATCCATACCAGACCCGAAAGGCTTGGTGTGGATGGGAGGGGGGACCCCATGCCGTTTTTTGTTTACATTTTGGTGTGGAGTTACCCCTTAAGATACATACCATACCCGAAGGGCTTGGTGTGGATGGGAGGGGGGACCCCACGCAGGTTTTTGTTTACATTTTGGTGTGGAGTTACCCCTTAAGATACATACCAGACCCAAAGGGCTTGGTGTGGATGGCAGGGGGGACCCCACGCTGTTTTTTATTTATTATGGTGCTGGTTTTTAAATGTATTTCTCCCTTTTTTTTCTTCACTATAGCTCAGAAATTCACCTGTCACTTCCCCCAGCTAAAAGAGAAAGTTTTCTTGGAATTTATATCTCTAAAGGAAACAATGTTTTTACTTTGAGTTTATTAAAAGATACAAAGTTTTCTGTAACTTCGGGGAAAGTGACTTCTAAGCTTGTAAACTATAGTAAAGAAAAAAAAAAGGCTGGCATTTGCATTTGAAAATCAGCGCTCACATACACTTTGTATTGCGAAAAAAATTATTAACAATTGTGGAAACCGAGGCATTATTTTCCATGGATTTTCATTCGTAAACCAAAAATTCCGTTAACCGAGGCGTTGGTAAACCGAGGTACGCCTGTATTAGTATTGCAATCCTTTGTATTGGGATACATAGAACCAACATACATCAGAATTGGCAACATAGCACAACATTTGTATCACATTGGAGATATCTGGCTAGTTACACTGACCTTGCCCAGGGTCCTAGGATTGATTCACACCACAGAAATACAGGCATGGTTAGTGTTCAACAGCTCTGTGGATTAGTGGTTAGCACTGCTGCCTCACAACGCTAGGGTTGTTGGTTTGAATCCCAACCATGGCAATGAATTTGGATGATCTCCGTGTGTTTACCCTAACATACATGTGCTGGTGGCAGCATCTTTGCTTTCTGTCTAAATGAATTAGAATGAGGCCTTGTCTGTTCAAACACCTTTAAAGTGGTACCTTATGTGAATGTCAAACGATGGGATGAGATAAGGGCCTGGACTAATGATTGATTTGATAATGCTGGTTTGCACTCCACCCCCTTTTGGGAAAGTTTGTCAAACCATGAGAAGAGTGAGCGAGAGAGAAAAGGATTAAAAAAAAATTAATAAAATAATGGCATGGAGTCACCCCCCAAATTCATAACAGACCCTTATCCAAGCATGCAGATACCGCATGCCTTCAAAGATTTATTTCCTTTGTTGAATTTCCTGCTTGGTTCACACTAGATGCGATTTAAAATTGTGCTTTTTGTTGGCAATTTCACCATATTTTCTGTAGATTTACCAATGAGTTATTGAATTTTCAATTGTGTTTTGCACTGCGGTTTCTATTGTAGTCTATATATGACATCGCTACAAAATACAAGAACGACGTTTGAAATTGTGCTGCAGCAAATCGCTTACATTAAGACACTCACATCCACATTCATTAGATCCGCTATCACAGGGGTGTCCAAACTTTTTTCAAAGAGGGCCAGATTGGATGAAGTGAACATGGTGGAGGGCCGAACATTTTTCCGAACATTCTTTGAACCATTACAATTAAATGCAAATAAATTATTTTATGCCAAGTTAATTGCAAACGACATACTTTTCATTTCATAACATTAGGATCAACTGACAGCTGAGTTTTCACAATGTATTGAAAATAAATTAAAAAAAAACTTACCTGCACTAATGTGAAGGGTGAAAAAGGTAGCTGGAGCTGAAGTCTCTGCTCGGCAGCCAGGAGGGGAAGAGAATCATACTTCACGCTGGAAGCCCGGCCCTGATGTCACCGCCCTCTGTCGCTCCCAGCGCGGCGCAGTCACGCATGCGCACTGCTCTCAAGCAGAAGACTGTCTGCCACAGAAGGGAGGGCCGTGCGACAGCCGCATTTACACAGACCAGGGAGAATGCGCCGCAGTCAGGCATTCGCACTGCCCTCTGCTCTCAAGCAGAAGACTGTCTGCCATAGAAGGGAGGGCCGTGGGAGGGCCACATTACACAGAGCAGGGAGGGCTGTTGGAGGGTCGTATTAAACCGACCCCCGGGCCGTAAATGGCCCGCGGGCCGGACTTTGGACAAGCCTGTGCTATCAGGTACAATTTCAATTCCCAATCACACCTGAAATCGTGCACCCTGGATGCGACTTGGCATACGATTTGCATGACATGCGACTTGCAAATCGTATGCCAAGTCACACCCTATTGTCTGCTGTTAGAGCAGTCACATGGGTGTGTTTCCAACACTGATTTCTAAAGTAGTACATGTACTACTTTTGTGGTGATTTGCATAGATATCTGTGTCAGATGTCTTGCAAATCGTAAGGAAATCATTTTCAGTATTGCATGCGAGATGTAGTCATGTGACTGCCTTAACTCATGCGATAATCTGGAGTGAATTGTGCCCATAGGGCCAAGAAATATTGCCAATAGGGCTTTTACATCCCTGTTCAATGTTCTGTTGTATGCTGCACAGGTACACTTCACTGTGGCTCTCTTTCTGACTCTGATTTGTATACCAAGGGTTAACACAGGTGGGAAGAGAATTAATCAGGTGCAAACACTTTCTCTGACCAAATGAATGACAGTGGTGGGTGTGGCCTACCTTATATAAAGAGATGCAGTAGTTGCTGATTTTTTGTCTTGTACAGGCCACATTATTTCTGCAAGTCCTTGTCTGTGGTGGTTTGGGGAGGAAGAGATATTGTGGTGAATTGCCCCAGGTCACACTCGCGCTGTGTTTTGATGTGGGCTATAAATGTTTTGCATGTTCTTCCTTCTAAGGTGTGTTTGTGTGTTATTGTACAATGATAGTGTTTATTATCTTTGCATTGTAATCCTAACACATGTCCATTGCTCTGCTCTTCCAAGTTTGCTTTATTTAGAATGAAATGCAGTTTTCAGACAAACATGATGAGAAATGTATGTGTGGGGGATTTGGGGAGGTGGGAGGTGTTATTTTGGCATGTATGCATTTTTATATTGATATTTTGATCTTCAGCTTGTTTTGTGGCTAAGCCTAAGTGATTTATATTAACCGTTTGTTTCCTGCTGCAACCTGTCAAAGCACAGTTCATTAGAAGTATAGTCTTTTAGATTGTAAGCTCTTATGAGCAGGACCGTTCTATTTTAGCAACATCAATCCTGCTTTTTTTTTTTTTCACCAAGATATTGAATCTACTTACTTGTTGTTGCTGTCCAAATGTGGAATGTGTATTTGATCAATAAACATTTGGACTATGTATTTTTGGGGGATTATTTCATGTTCTAGTTGAATGTAGCACAGTGGCTAAATGGTTAGCACTTCCACCTGGCAGTACTAGGGTTGTTGGCTCCAATCCCAACCATGGCACCTCCTGGAATTTGCATGTTCTCCCTGTGCCTGTGTTTCCTCCAGGAACTCTGGTTTCCTCCCACACTCTAAAGACATGCTGGTAGGTTAATTGGATCCTGTCAAAATTGGCCCTAGTATATGTATGAATGTAAGTTAGGGCCCTTAGTACGCCCCTTGAGGGTTAGGGACTGAGGTTAATTTATCACATATATATGTAAAGCACTGTGTTGATTGACAGCGCTATGTAAGTATCTGAAATAAATGTACTAGCACCCCTAACACTTATTTTTGCTAGCTATATAATATGCCCAAATCTTCCTTGTTAGAGCGCACATATGCAATTATGTCCAGACTAACAAACCAAAAGCCCCTATTGCACCAAGACCATGTTATATACCAATGAATAGGTCGTGTTCAATGTCCAGCTAGCTATTCTTTTTCTACAATCCTATTAACAGTAATAAATTGGGCCCCCAATTTGTTGACTTTGGGCCTTTACTGGCAAGTATATATTTGCCAATGTCATATACACAGTAGAGCTGCAAGCATACATTCACCAATGCCAAATCCACAATAGAACTGCAAACATATTTGCGAATGTTATATACACAATGGAGCCGCATGTAAAATTGCTATGGTGCACAAATAAACGCCAAGACGGCTGTTGGAGGCGCTAGAGCAGCTGTCATACCGGAAATACGTCATGACGTTGGCGGAAGGACGTTTGCACACACCCGGAAGTGGTAGTGGGCAGTGTTAGTGGATGGGAGTATAGTTGAGAGAGTTTAGTGGTAATTTGCAAGTCTATTTTTTAGTTTTGTGAATTGTTCTTTTGTGGAATTCCAGACCACATCTGGACATGGCGAGATCGCTGTTCTCCACCAAGGAGCTGATCCTCATTTGCCGGGGAAACATTACTAATAATTGTATTTTCAGTAGAAAACATGTCCAATTCCTAGATCCATTGAGGTACATAGCAGAGGTTCAAGGTTCTTCCTAACTATACAGGTGGCACAGACACAAGCATACACCCTGGGCCAGTGTTAGATATCACGGGGCCCCGTACAGCATACCTGACAGCCCCCCACCGCCAGAGAAAATATCCAAATTATATTTATGGTAAAAATACACTAAACACATTATTAATTGACATAATCTCAACCATATTCCTGTGAAATCTAAGTTATAAAACTGTACGGAGTACATAAAGCTGTGTGTAATTGGGGTCTTGGGGCTCATTCACATGGGTGCTGTGGCCTGTAGCGTGGGAATCAGTGGTTTGTTTTTGTGGCTTTCGCCGTTTGCAAGCAACCTATGTTACACAATGGAAATGCTGCAGGTTATAATTTGACAAGCATATGGGTGCAGGTGTACAGCCCTGAACACAGACAGTGAGCATTCAGGGTCACTTCCCCACGCCTTCACACCTGTCAGATGACAACCTGTGTTCATATAGCTGCTGTGTCCCCATAGTGTAACAGGTGGCTCCAGCCACATGAACAACCCCCTCATTCATGCTGTGCAGGCCAGAGGACCTGTGTGAATGGGCATTTTTTACTTTTTTTTTCCTCAGCTCATTAATTTCAATGGGCTGCCTAACATGTGGGAACATGCAAAAATACTGCAGGCATGTTATTGTAAAAGTGTGTTGCACCTAACCGCACAGCAGTGTGGTGCCATGCGTTTTGGTGGCTGTGAATGCATCTGTGTTTACTAGACATGTGGAGGTGCAATTATGTTTTCATCATGGTACCTGCGCACATCTGCAGAGGGCATTGCATTTCTTTGCTGTGCTGGACAATGCATGCTCTTGCATGCGTTTCTGCACCACAAATGGTGTGAACAAGTCCTAAGGGCCAGTTCACACTATAGAAACAGTCTAGATGTGTTCCAGATGCGTTTTTGCAAAAAAGATGCATGTTTAGCGTGTTCCAGTGCATTTTGGATGTATTTTTGGTGTATTACAGTGCAGTTTGGATGCGTTTTTGACGTGTTCCAGTGCATTTTTTTATGCATTGCAGTTAATTTTTTTCCCCTCTCTTTTTCTAAAATTTAAGTAGGGACATGTGCATTTTAGTGCGTTCCATTGTGTTTTACCACGTTCCAGTACAGTTCTATGCATAAACAATGCAGCCTGTTTGACTTTTTTGGCAGCTCCTGCAACACACTGGAACTGCAAGCGCTGATGTGAACTATGACATTGACAACCATATAACCTTCTTTCTGTGCGTTTTGGATGCAAAAAAAGCAACTGAAACACATGTAGTGTGAATTGGCCCTAAAGGTTATTATAGGTCAGGGAACGGGACTGACCAGGAATTGTGAATTCAATCAGACTAGTGCTGAGATACAATCAGGAATCATATAATAATGCTAGTTCTGAGCTGTAGGTGATAGGAAATGAGACACATTAACAAGATCAATAAATAAATAGTTAAATAAAAAGAGTGGGGCGGGGATACATAGATTTGCAGATGGAACAGGTGATGACATGGGGGGTGGGGTAGGGGGTCAAGTTGTATAAGGAGAGAGGTTTAAGAGCTCGTTCACACTTGACTTTATTTCTAACTCTTGCCAAACGCCCCTATAGCGTTTGACAGGTGTTTGGGAAGTGTTTTTTACACTCCTCAAATGCTCACCAAACGCCCTATGTGCGGTTTTGAGGCATGTGATAAGCATTTACCAAGCGTTAAAATTGCCCACAAATGCCTGTAATAAAGTTAAATGGTATTGACGCTCCGAAAACGCCTCGCAACCACACCGCAAACGTCTGCCAGGCATTTGAGGAGCGGCACCATAGATTTGAATGGGAGGCTGACTCGACAGGAGGCGCCAGTTTTGCCGTGATGCAATGCTAACGCTTCAGTGTGAACAGCGCTGTGTGCTGTCATGTGCAGAATTTTCATAGGCGTTTGAGAAGCGTAAAAAAACGCTTCTCAAATGCCTGTCTGATGCCTGCTGACAAAGCTAGTGTGAATGCAGCCTTAGAGAAAATAAAGTTGTGATGAAATATAAACAGAAGGAAAATTGAAAATTTTAAACTTCTCAGAAGAAAAGGACACAGGTAAGATTCACTCCCTTTCCACTTTCTAGTCAGTAGCCAAAATCTTAATTAATTGATCTATATTCCTGGCACTGACAGAACCCTGGAAATTGATCTCCATATTTACGGCATTCACAAATGTCAATACAATCTAATGCAGGCCATAGATGGGTAGAAAATCGTCCGAAAAAAAATGGCCAATTTTTGCACCGTTAGTGGGTTAATTGGTTGGCCGTTTAATCGGGGTTTGGGCACATTTTTTTTTCTATTTGTAAAGTTGGGAAGAAGAAAAAGAATTCCAGTCCGCTATTATATTTTACATGAAAAGTCTTGCGGTTGCAACAATGTATCTATTTGTATCCGAATAAAAACATCTTTATCCGAAATGGATACAATGTTGCAACCGCAATACTTTTCATGTAAAATATAATAGCGGAGCTCTCTGCAATGGACAAAAGTAAAAATGCCGGCCATAGGTAACGTCGGCCGATTGAACGACTGTTTTTTTTGTTTGTTTTTTAAAAATGGATGTTTTTTACTATGCCCAATTAACCTAACAGCATGTCTTTGGAGTGTTGGCAGAAACACACCCGTGCAGAGAAAGCATGCAAACTGAGATGCAGCCATGACTGGGATTATAACTCATGACCCATGTGCTGTAAATTCTGAGTTCTAACCACTAAGCCACTGTAGGAGACAGAGTTTGAGCTGCAATGTAGAATAGTTATATTGTTTAAAAATAATGATAAAGCGAGTGCTGGTCAAATTATATAGACTACTAAAATGGTATTACACAAGATCAATATAGGTATAGATATGAAGGTAGCAGCTAGCAGTCAGGGTATTGGCGACAGTCCCAGAATAGAAATATGTTAAAATAATAGTGCAGTGCTATAAATGCATGTTATCAATCATCAACGCATGTAAGATCCAAACAGTGCAATAATTTATTTATTTTAGGTACTTTTATAGTGCAGTCAATTTATGCAGTGCTTTGCACATATATTGCACATTCAAATCAGTCCCTAACCCTCAAGGGGTGTACAATCTAAGGTCCCTAACTCACATTCATACACTACGGCCAATTTGGACAGGAATCAATACACCTACCAGCATGTCTTTGGAGTGTGGGAGGAAACTGGAGTACTCGGAGGAAACCAATGCAAGCACAGGGAGAACATGCAAACTCCATGCAGGAGATACCATGGTCAGAAATCGAACCCATGACCCATTTACTGCAAGGCAGATGTGCTAACCATTAAGCCACTGTGCTGCCCATTAATGATGATGTAAACTGGTAAATGGTGCTAAAAAAAGTTCATATAATCATTCCTGAATAATGGAATGTCCTTCGTGTCAGAGTACCAACTCAGAGTGCCTATGAATGGCACGTGTGGTTTATCCGTGACGAACAGTAGTGCATGAACTCGTGAAAGGTAAACCACCCTTGGGACGTGTGTATTACACTATTAAGCACCTTTCTGGCTCCTGTGGTTGAGCTAATTCCTCCCCTTACCATTTTGGCACCCACCCTGATGGATGGATGGATGGAGCTGGATGACTAACCCATAGCTGCCAGCATACTGCTGCACCCCCAGATGTGTGATGTGTATAATCCATGCGCATTAATACCTTAACATAGAATAGTTACATGATTAAAGAGCAGGAAGCTATATCATTATATTGGGAACTTAGAACTAGACATTCCAAATTATTTGAGATATAAGTGTGAAAATGTTTAACATTTGAAAATAGAATGTATGACATTTATTAGTAAATGCATTAGTTGTCTGATCATTTTGGAGAAAAAGCAAAAAAAAAAAATAAAAAAATATATAGTATAGTTGTACTTTTTATGTTACATTCTAAGTATTCTCTTATGCAAACAGGAAAACGCCAACGGTACAAGGCCCACGCTTAGTAAATCAGGGCCTAAGGATCTGGAGATCTGAAAAAGTTGTAGAAGCCATATTTTTTTTTTCTTGTGCCTGTTCTAGATCATGGATCTTGGAAAGAAGTTTTGAAATCTTTTTTTTTCATTTAAGTCTCTTAATTCTACAGCCTTGGGCAATGAGGACACCTCTGATAAAGCAAGTGTGAGCCTCCCAGAGTGTCAACAGTGATTGTACTGATTGTTGGTTGAGAAGGAGATATGAGGACAGTTCTGACGATACAACTGATTTCATTTCCATCATCATGAAAGAAAGACTCATTCAGCCTGCCAAATTCTTTGCATGTCAGGTGATTTCAATAATCACAGGGGCACTTACTGAAAGGGTACAGGAATCGATGGAGGCCAAATGATTCCATAATAGGTCCAATTGTTTGATCAGAAAGTAGTCAATCCCAGAATAGGATTGATGGGCAGCAGAGTAAAATGTCTAGTCCCTGTCATTATTATGTAGGATCCACCAGATGTCCAACAACTGGACGGCCTGGAGGATTGGCATAAGAAGGAATAGGAAAGATGTGATGCCGTACCAGAGAAATTTAATAGGGGGCCCAAAGCCACATTTAGTTCCCCCCCAAAATAAGTAACCCTTCCGTAAAGGAATAGAGATTGTATAGGCATGTTTACATAAAGGTAATTTGATTAGAATTAGGAGCATAAATATTAGCCCAGGTGACAAGAGAGCCCTCCAACATCTCTTTTTTGCAAACAGGTAGCGACCCTGAGTATCTGAGAATGAATCTTTGAAAACCCAATTGGCACCATGGGAAATCACATTGCTCAACTCCCTGGATTTAGAGTACGGGGATGTGCCATAATAGACATAAATGTAATAAAAATCAGTATGTTTTTGGGCCCTACCTGTTTGAAAATGAATTTCTTAAAGGAGTGCCACATATACTCTTCTCCAAAGATGCCTCAACATTCTTGATCTTTTCTCAGAAATGGTAGGGCCACATTCCATGAGAGTAGTTTGAAGGGGGGTTTAGTTACCTTTTGTAAGGTAGAGTCGTTTGTGAGGGCATTATTGAAAAATCTGCCCTACACTTCGAGATAGCTAAAGCCAAAGTATACTGAGATTAGGTGGGATCAGAGAGACTAAGGATGGAGGGAGAAGAAGCAAAATGGGGAGCAGGTCGGGAAGAAAAGAAACAGAGTAAAAGAAAACTCTCTTTTCTTTCTCTATAGGGAGAGGTAAAAAATAAGAGAGAGGTGAGGCCGAAGGCATCTTCCTCAAGTAGACCGGACTCTGCCTAGAAAGGTAGGGTCGCCAAACAGGTGAAAGTGAAAGCAGCAATAGAAAAACAGGGGGACAGACAGAAATAACAATATATACAACAATAAAGGACAGGCTTGTATACAAAAGAAATGAGAATAACTAAGGCAAGCTTTAACAATACTCCTCTTTGCATACCTCCGAGAAAGGGAAAGATATGGAGCAACCTATTATGGCTTTCTTTCAACAATGGCTTCCACTCTTCCATAAAGGCCAGATCTGTGGAGTGCACGACTAATAGTTGTCCACTTCAGCTATGGATCTCTGCAGCTCCTCCAGAGTTACCATGAGCTTCTTGGCTGCTTCTCTATTTAATGCTCTCCTTGTCATCAGGCCTGTCAGTTCAGGTGGACGACCATGTCTTGGAAGGTTTGCAGTTGTGCCATACTTGAGATGTTCAAAGCTTGGGATATTTTTTTATAACCTAACCCTGTCTTAAACTTCTCCACAATTCTACCATGACCTATCTGGTGTGTTCCTTGGCCTTCATGATGCTGTTTGTTCACTAATGTTCTCTAACCTCTGAGGGCTTCACAAAACAGCTGTATTATACTGAGATGAAATTACAATACACACAGGTGTACTCTATTTACGAATTAGGTAACTTCTGAAGGCAATTGGTTCCACTAGATTTTAGTTAGGAGTATCAGAATAAAGGGGGCTGAATACAAATGAATGCCACACTTTTCAGATATTTATTTGTAAAAAATGTTTAAAGCCATTTATAATTTTCCATGCACTTCACAATTATGTGCCACTTTGTGTTGGTCTATACATAAAATCTCAATAAAACACATATATATTTTTGGTTGTAACATGACAAAATGTGGAAAATTTCAAGGGGTATGAATACTTTTTTAAGTTACTAGAAGTCTCACACACCTGCTTGCCCAAAGCCCATCTCCCTTTTCTCCTCAGCAGCCTGCCTGGTTTGTTTGTACATCCTGCAACACAGTGTATTGAAGCTCTTCCCTGAAGTCAGCAGGTCTGGAACCATGAGCCTCCCATTAGATTGCAGCCACAGTCATTCACTGCATTTCAGCTGCAGTTTGTTTCTATATCTCACATTTAGAACAGCAGCTCAGGAGTCTCCAACAGCAAGTCTCTGGTGAGGGCCTTTGTGCATAGATTATGGCGCAAAACCAGATCCCCTCGAGCGTTCTCTCTCTACAAATCCACCTTCCTCACCTACACCACCTTCCTCCACGCCGCCAAGCAAGCATATTTTGTAACCCTCATCAACACCCTCTCCACCTGTCCTCGCCTGCTCTTCTCCACTTTCAAATCCCTGCTATCTCCCCCCCACCTCCACTCAGTACCTCACTCACCGCCCACGAGATTGCAAACCATTTCCAAAACAAGATTGACGCAATCCGTAAGGACATTGTCAATTCGCAATCTACCTCTCCAACTAGCCTCCCTCCCTCCATCACCCCCTCAACTCTCCCCTCCTCTGACCTCGCAACCGCACTGCCCCCCATTATACCTAACGCCCCGCACACTATAACCTCCCCAACACTCTGCTCCTTCAGCCCTGCTACCACTGAGGAGGTCACTAAGGTCTTCACTGAAGCCCGCGTCACCACTTGCCCCCTGGACCCTATCCCCTCACAACTCCTCCGGTCACCCCCCTCCTCCATCATTTGCTCCCTCACCCACATCTTCAATCTTTCCCTCTCTACTGGCGCATTCCCCTCCCCCTAAAGCACACACACATCACCCCCATACTCAAAAAACCCTCCCTTGACCCCACTGACCTAAACTACCTTAGACCCATCTCCCTGCTGCCATTCACTTCCAAGCTGCTTGAGCGCATAGCCTTCAATCGCCTAAGCGCCCACCTCACTGATAACCTCCTTGATCCACTACAGTCTGGCTTCCGACCCTACACTCCACCGAAACTGCCCTACTTAAAATCACTAACGACCTGCTAACCGCCAAAGCTAATGGCCACTACTCAGTCCTCCTGCTCCTCGACCTCTCCGCGGCTTTCAACACCGTCGACCACCCCCTCCTCCCTACTAAACTGCACTCCTTTGGCATCAGGGACGCTGCTTTCTCCTGGCTCTCCTCCTACCTATCCCAACGCTCCTTCAGCGTTACCTAAAACGCTGCCACCTCCCCCTCTCTCCCCCTCTCTGTTGGAGTCCCCCAAGGCTCTGTCCTCGGACCCCTCCTCTTCTCCATCTGAACCTCCTCCCTTGGCAAACTGATACACTTCCACAGCTTTAACTATCACCTCTATGCCGACGACAGACAAATTTACCTCTCCACCCCTCACCTCACCCCCTCTCTCTCCGCCTGCATCGCCCACCTCCTGAATGACATATCAGACTGGATGTCGCTTCATTTCCTCAAGTTAAACCTGTCCAAAACCGAGCTCCTAGTTTTCCCCCCAGCCTGCGCCCCCCCCATCCTCTCCATCACGACTAGCAACGCCACCATCAATCCCACCCCACACACCAAAGTCCTGGGTGTCACCCTGGACTCAAACCTTTCCTTCAAACCTCATGTCCAATCACTATCAAAGTCATGCAGGCTCCACCTCCGCAACATCTCCAAGATACGTACGTTCCTCACCCCAGATACTACTAAACAACTCGTACACTCCCTCATTATCTCACGCCTGGACTACTGCAACTCCCTTCTCATTGGCCTACCCAAACAAATGCTATCCCCACTCCAGTCTATCCTGAACTCAGCGGCTAGACTCATTCACCTCACCAACCGCTCCACATCTGCCAATCCCTTCACTGGCTCCCGTTTGCCCAACGCATTAAATTCAAATTACTAACTCTGACATACAAAGCCATTCACAATGCTGCCCCAAACTACCTCACTGACCTGATACCCAAATACCACCCTACCGTGCCTTACGCACCTCACAAAACCACCTACTCTCTAGCTCCCTGGTCTCCTCCTCCCACGCCCGACTGCAGGACTTCTCTAGGACTTCCCCCATCCTCTGGAACTCCCTACCCCAATCCATCAGACTGTCACCTACCCTCCTCACCTTCAGGCACACCCTGAAAACCCATCTCTTCAGGGAAGCCTACCCCACCCTCACCTAACAACCGATCTCCTCCACTCCTCCTACCACTCCATCCCCCATAGCCACTTCCTCCTGTACCACTATCCCCTCCCTCCTAGATTCTAAGCTCGAAAGAGCAGGGCCCTCGAACCCCTCGTGTATTGTATTGTACTGTACTGTCTCATGTTCTATCCCCCTCGCTAATGTACAGCGCTGAGCAAACCCTTTGGCGCTATATAAACACTGTATAATAATAATAATAATAATAGATCTCAGCTATCTGCACACAGTTCCAGGCACAATAGGACTGCTGGGTTTTGTAGTCCCACAACAGCACAGCTCAGTCCCTGTTGGCAGCAATAGATTACAGCATGTGTCCAAGCAGCTAGTGTCTCTGTCCTTGCTCTCAGCAGCAGCCTGTCTCTCAGCAACCCTGCACACTGGCTCCTGGCTCACAGCAGCTCAGTCCAGATCAGCAAAGGCAGCCCCTGCAGCAAACAGGTGCAGCACAGATCCCAGTACTTATTGTATTTGGGAGCAGCACAGGTCCTTATATTCCCTGTCCTTCTACCGTGCAAGTTCACATCTTAAGGAGCAGCTGTCTGTATCCTTTCCACATCAGCCTGTGTCCCCCTGTACTCCAACCTTGTGGTGTTCTCTCTCAGCTGCCTGTCCCCTCCCCTTGCTTTGTTGCATCAGCCAATCACTGTTTTCTAGGATTAAATTAGACCTAGTCAAATTGGCTACCCTTTGCATTGGAGACAATTCACGAGCATTGCAAATTGGTCTCTTTAAAGATGGCTGATGCATTAATGAATATTCAGTTTTACCCCTGACTACACTGTAGATGGATAACACTGTCCTCACTTCAGAAGAATAGAGCAGTATCAAAAAAAGAAGTTCCATTGAAGTTATCAGCTACAGTCCAGGTTACTTATATTCCCTCCTCCCCCGCTTGCTCCCCCCACCAATGAAAGGTCCCCTAAGGAGTGAAGGGCAACAAGGAACTAAGTGCAAGTTAATAAACAAGTTACCTAGAAATTAAACTGATTTTTATCACATTTCTTAACAAACACAGCAGGTAATGAAGGCTGCCACCAAGGTTTGTCAGGAGTGAATCAAGTGGCCCTCTCCTCTGGTACCATTATGAGTAGCACTGAAGTCACAGAGGACCGGTGTACAGTTAGCATTGTCTCTTCTGAACTGTTGCCCTGTGAGTCATATGTAAGTCTCCCTGAGGGTTGTACCATTCTCTTGACCCACTGTTCCCTGGTTTCAGAGAGTTCTGGGTAGAATCTTCAGGCTCTGGCAGCTCTAAAATAAGTGTTTTTTTCCTGCCCGTGGGATACTGAAGAAGATGTTGAAGACAGCTCTTGTTACCTATTCAAGGAATTCTGCAGAGGTTCCTTCTTCTGAGTCCACCAGTTCCTCTACTGCTTGAATCTATGGCACAAACTCTGGGTCTTCTGGCCTGGAACTGCCCCCTGTAGCAGAAATGGATGGAGTGGCATCAGCAGAATCAGAAGGTCACAACCAGTTCTTGTCTAAGTCATCATCACTGTCATTTACTTGATCTGCTTCAGCAGGTGGTCGTAGTTGAGACCTAATGATTGGAACTTGCCTGGAAGAAGACAATCTGGGTGTTTTTGCTGGTACCCGGACAGCTTCACTTAGGGGAAGTAAATGGTTTTGATGTCAAGTCTTTAGAGGCCTGGTCCTCCCTTCAGGGTGGATTTGGTATACAGAAAGGCCAGGCAGTCACTTGCAGGTGATATATTGATAAGAATTCCACCAATCAAGTAACTTACGCTTTCTAGGAGGACCCAGATTAGCAATGCCTTGTCATCTAGCTGTAAGTCATGTACTCAAAGTCTCAAATTATAACCCCTCTTGTTCCACTGGCCTCTGGTATCAGAAGCTTCTCAAGCTTTCTAATAGGCTGTCTTTAGGTTCTTCTGGAACATGTCCACATAGCCTCTGTGAGTTGTAGCTGAATTGCCAAAGGCAGACCCTCATCCCTTACTTGAAAGTGGAGCTTTAGTATGCCAGCATAGGTGTCTCCAATGGCTTTCACCAGTGTTGCCCCTCTGGCTCTGTACTCTGTTCACTTTCACAAACATGGAGTCCACCCTTCCTTTGGAGTCTCTGAGTCATACGGTCTTCTCAACTGAGCATCAGCATCTCTATTCACGAATCCAGGGCATTATTTCAAACTGAAACAGAACCAAGATATTGACGCCAACCATAGATGTTCCATGGTGTCCAGTTTTGCAGTGGTAACAACATATGTAAGCAGGTTGTTATCTGTTGTTGTCAAATTCTGCCCTGTATTCTCTCAACTTGTCCATGACAGGCCACTTCAAAGCTAAAAATTTCAATTTGTGGGTAGGATAGCTTCTCTTAGAAGGGGTAAGGATTTGGCTCTTGTAAGTGACAGGTCTCAGATGTCTGTCATTTTCTTGATACAACACACCACCCAGTCCTCCTCTGCTGGCATCAACGTGTAGTTCATAAGGTTTGGCTGAGTCTGCATAGGCAATTGATCAAACTCTATTTCAACTGAAGAAAAGCCTAGTCATATTGATCAGACCATTCTCCCTCTATGAACATTCAAGACTTTCTTGGCCCATTTACTTGATTATCTATTTCTGAGGACTCTTGCTTTTCTTCATCTTCTTCAGCCCACAGGAGCTCAGTGAGGGGTGGGAAATAACCACAAAAATAATCTCAGCTCATTCACATTTCAGGGTCTGGGCCAGGTGGTGATGGTTTCCAACTTCTTGGGGTTAGTTGCCACTCCCTCAGTGGAAACAACATGCCCAAGGTAAGTTACCAATGGCTGATAGATCTGGCATCTCCCAAGAGACAATTTCAACTTTTTTCTCAGAGTCACTTCAAAACCTTCTCCAAATGCTCCTTGTGCTCTTTTAAAATTTGTCCAAAGATGATTAAGTCATCCAGGTACAGCAGTACTTCATGTCGCCAACAGTACACTCCATAAAATGCTTGAATGTTGCAGAGGCTCCTGTAAGCTTTTGTGGCATCCAATTAAACTCAAGAACCCCACTGGGCAGATGAAAAAGATTTTCTTCCGTTTGTCAGGGTGCATGGGGATCTGATGGTATCTGCTTCTCAGGTCCAACACTCTGAACCATTTGGGCCCTATAGACATTGCAGATCTTGAGGAGTGATGTACTGTCTGGGACTTTTCTTTTTCTAAGGGTGCAGTAGTCAATGTACATTGTCACTGATCCATTTTTCTTCTTCACCACTAAAGTGGGAGAAGCATTGGGAATTCTGGATTCCAGTATAACTCCCATCCTCTTCAACTTCGCAATCTGTGCTCTAAAGTTATCTAGGTCTGCTAATGGGATTTGCAGAGGCATTTCTCAGAATGGTTTGTTCTTTTGCAGATAAATGCGATGCTGAGAGCTTTTTGAGCATCCCATGTCAAACTCATTTTTGGAGAACACTTTGGCCCTGATTTACTAAGAATAATGTCCAACAGCAGACGCTGAACATTCAGCCAGACCCAATTAAATCAATCAAGACCTTTCAGTGGTCAAAGGAAAAACGTCTTTCGGGTAGACTGAATTCTTTTTATAAATTTCTGACCAGAGTAGACGCAATTGTAGGAGCACTGCCAGATATGATGCCTAGGTGGCGCACAAGCACGAGCTTTGTCCCGTTCACGTTTAGTTGTATGCCATATGAGAAAACTCACAGGTATGCTTGTTTTAATAGCTGTTTATATTTTTTGTGTGTTTGCTGCTATTGTTGTTGCCTCTATTAACTTTCTTGCCTTTTTTTTTCTCCAAAAATGATTGCCCAACTAATGCATTTCCTAATGAATGTTGCAAAGTCATACATACTATTTTCAAATGTCAAACATTTTCAAACTTATATCCCAAATAATTTTAATGTCTAGTTCTAATTTCCCAATCTAATTATATATCTTCATTCTCTTTAATCGTGTTACTATTCTACATTCCAGCTCAAACTCTGTCTGTTACAGTGGCTTAGTGCAGGCCTTGAAATTCCAACTAGCCTGCTCCAAAGCACCACCCCCCATGTTGAGGGCATGTGGCCTGGTATGGTTCAGGAGGGGGGGTGCTGACTCGTCCCCCCACTTTCGTGACCTGCCGGGCTGAATGCTTGGATAAGGGTCTGGTATGGATTTTGGGGGGGACCCCCATGCCATTTTCTTTTTAATTTTGGCGTGGGGATTCCCCTCAAAATCCACACCAGACCAGAAGGGCTTGGTATGGATGGAGGGGGGGGGCCCCAACGCTGTTTTTTCAATTAGTTTTTGAATTGCCGGCAATTCTGTCTTTTACATTCAGCTGTCAGTGGGGAACCCCACTGACAGCTGAAACATTACCTCATGGTTTTAACTACTAAAATACCTCATGGCTTGATATAATAACTCATGCAGTATTTTAGTAGCGTTATTTGGTGAATTCAAATGTTTTTTTTTTAAATGCTATGTGGTATTGTAAGTGAATTGTTCCCAGTGAGCCTTTTTAAAAGAAAAACTAAAAGAACGTCCCCCGCAGTAGATCCAATGTCAATCATGATGTCCGCTGCTGCCTCGAAAAAAGGATTAAAAATAAAAATACACTCCACTCCCAACGATGGCTTCCCAGCCGTCTGCTTCTGAGGTGGCTTGACAGTTCTTAAATCTGTAAGGGGTGGGTCCACCCAGTGACATCACGTGTGTGGCCCTACCTCCTTGTGACATCAATGACCCAGCATGCCCCGGTTGATGATGCCACAAGAGACGGGGTCACACGTGATCTCCCCGGGTGGCCCTGTCCCTTACATATTTAAGATCTGTCAAGCAAGTGGAACAGTCAGATGACTGTTAGCCAGCATCGGGAGCGGAGTCTTTGTTTTTTTTTTTTTTTTTTTTTTCAGGTAGCAGCACGCAAAGTGATTGATGTTGGATCTAATTCAGGGGACACTCTTTTATTTTTCTTCTTTTAATAAAGGACTTGTCAAAGACTGTCTCCTGTCTTTTTTCACACTACACTTTTTTTTTGTGAATGAGTAGCGGTACCATGTACCCCATACTCATATGGTGGGGGCTGGGATCTGGGGGCCACCTTGCTAAAGGGGGCTTCCAGAATCCAATAAGCCCCCCTGCCCAAAGACCCCCACAACCACAGGCCAGGGTTGTGGGGAAGAGGCCCTTGACCTCATCAACATGGGGACAAGGTGCATTGGGGGAGAGCCCCCCGCCCCAAAGCACCTCCCCATGTTGAGGGCACATGGCCTGGTATGGTTCAGGAGGGGGGGGGACAAGCGAGGCCCTGCCGGGCAGCATGCTTGGATAAGGGTATGGTAAGGATTTTGGGTGGGAACACCACACCATTTTTTTTTTTTAATTTTGGAGTGGGGGTTGCAATCAAAACCCATACCAGACCCAAAGGACTTGGTATGAATGGAGGGGGGACCCCACATCATTGTTTTATTTTTTAAATTCGTTTTTAATGCCCTTTCTATGCAGCTGAGCTGCAATATGTAGGTGTGGCGTTGTGTGGGTGGGGCTTGAGTGTAGGTGGAGACACAGGGGGCCCCATTATCTCTTATTGCCCTGGGGCCCCATGAGTTGTCAGTCCGCCCCTGCTTGAGCCCCATCCTGATTCCCTTATGGGCTTGAAAAGCTCTGCTCTCTGGGTACAGTGGCTCATGAGTGAGTGTTCTTGGGCTCACACCAGAAAAAGGTACTTGTTCTGGGGGCACTGGACAGGAGAGAGGTTGCCAAGGAATGCTGGTGGGGGAGCAATGAAATGAAGGATCTGGGCTGCTCTGTGGCAAACTACTGCGCAGAGCAGGTACGTTTTGTATGTTTATTATTTTATTTTGAAACAATTGTTAAGATCACTTTTCAAAACCCACCTGTGACGTCAGACAGCTAATCACAACAGGCTTCCCAGGGTCCATGCCATGTCTTCCACCCCAGATGTTAATCGGCTGAAAGAAAAATGAACACAGATACATAGCAGAGGTTCTTTTTTCTGCATAAATCTACGGGTGGCACAGACAACAGCTAAAACTGGCCAGCTGTTCTACTCCCTCTCCACTCTCTTGCACAAAGCCACTGCAGTTAGTCATGTAATGTTTGAATGGCTGGACAACTTGTTGTCATGTTGACTACACACTGGCTAAAATGGCAACCACCGCTTTCGACCAGCACTTTAGCAGATATCCTGCTACAGGGCGGCATGGGTGCGCACGCCCTACCCGTGCCACCATTCGTGGCCTCGGCTGTCAATCACTGGTTCCTGGCTGGTGATTACTCACCGGTGCCCGCTGATTCACCAGCATCTCCGACAGGGAGGAGAACTGTATGTAAACAATACAGTTCTCCTCCTACTCAGCTTGTGCACACTGCTTTGGATGGCTGTGCCCAGCACAGCCATCCAAAGCAGTGTGCTTACAGTGAAGCACACAGACACAGCACAGCGTAAAACAGCACACAGTTAACCCTTTGATCGCCCCACATGTTAACCCCTTCCTGCCCAGCCTTTAGTACAGCATCAGTGCTTTTTTTAGCACGGATTACTGTATTGGTGTCACTGGGGAAGGCAGGGACACAAAGTCAGTTATGCCCAGTGGCAGAATGCCCACCGCAGGACCCCAGTCCCGCTAGAAGTGGCTGATCACTGCCTTTACTAGTAAAAATAAAACTACAGTATCTATTCCGCCATTTGTAGATGCTAAAACGTTTACGTCAACCATTTAATTTACACGTATTGCGATTTGTTGGAGCCAAGACATGTAGCAGAATACATTTTGCTCTACATTTATGATGAAATTAGATTTTTTAAACTTTGGGCATGGACATGTTTAACCACTTGCCGCACAGCCTATAGTCAAATGACGGCCGGGCGAACACTTCGCCCCTCCGGGAGAACACTTCGCCCCTCCGGGAGGGCACTATATGATGTCCTTCCCGGATCATACTTTGATCACATGCTGTGACGAGATCTGTCACCGGCTGTGTACCTCGGACATGGCCGATGACAGATCTGTGTACCGGCCCCGTTGCCAGTACCATGTGACCTGCTGTGAACAATCACAGCAGGTCACAAGACAGTTGTATACAATGGATGGCTTCAATGGATGGTCCAATCACAGCCCATCGGTGTCATGTGATTAGCTATGGCCAGTCACAGCTAATCACAACAAAAAAACCTGAATGAATCGATTTCATTCAGTTAAATGCTTGCTTATAGCTAAGAAATAATTTTCTATAAGCAAAGAAAATTGTGTAAAAAAAAAAAATACTGATCACTTCCCCAAAGTAGTACAATGTCACTATGGTAACATTATACTACTTTGGTCATAGTGCAATATGAAATAGAAAATAAAAAAAAAAAGAGAAAAGATGTATTGGTACAAGACCCCTGTGTGACAGGCACGGCGTTAGAGCCCAGGCCTTCTCACCAACTTGTGACCGAAGGACTAGCCAATCTAAAACAGCGCTGCCACTTGCGTAACAATGCCATGCTCAGCTGCACCCTGCACAAAGATTTTCCAGCTCACTGGACCACAATCTATGTGCCGCAGCCTGAGAGCGATTGTTACTGGGTCAGGTTAATTACGCAATTAACCCTTCAAACTTTCACCACCACCTTTTTGTACAGAGAAGGAGGAAACTCAAATCTTAATAGTAACACTATGATGTTTGAATAAGCGTCTGTATACACACTGTCACCGCAGGCAGATGTATGCAGAAGTTTAAAACACACAGTATCGCTCTTCAAAGACAGGGATTCTTAGTTTGCATTAAAGAGCTTTAGAAACAGTTCAACACTTTTCAGAAAATAGGATTTATTGCTAAAAAGGTCAAAATGGTGCAATAAAAATATTTACAGAAAAAGATGTAGCCAATATATATATAGAAATACAGAGAGCAATAACACAACAGGGATAACAGAAAAAAGTTTAGAGAGGTAGAATACTTGCCAGAGTCCTTGGTTTAAGCAGATTCAAGTGTCCTGAACAAAAGGGTACCATTTCTCCCAAAGTTAGTTCCTGATGTTAAAAAGGGAGAATCTCTTCATCTTACGTCTCCAGGCCTGACAGACTATTTTCTAGTCCCCCAGCAGGGGATGTCTACTGAAGCCAAGGGCCAATCGCCTCATTTGGGGAGGAGGTTTAGGCGGAGACCCAGGCTGTGACCCAAATCCCTCCCAGTTTATATCATGGTCAATAAGCTTCCATAGGTACATGTAGCATCCTATCCACTGGTAGAATAATATGCAGAATCATCTGCTGAATGTCCAGACACCAGATATGACATATCTGCCTGTGACGGTTAAAGAGATATCGCTTTCTGCTCTTGGTTAGACGTAATCTAGGGATGTAAGGTATAAGATGACTCGCATTAAACTGACCTATCTGAATATATGCTTTGTTCTATTGTTCCTTTTTCCTGCCGGGAGTTATGAGATTGTATGAAAAAGTGGTTCCAAGTGGGATGTATGTTTTACTGGTATTTCGGAATGCTTTTGAAGTTCAGTGACTGACGAGTTTATAGCTTTACGATCTGGCTAGAGCAAGAGGCTGACAGACACCCTGGAACCAGCTAATTGGGTTTACAACCATGAAGATGAAGTGTATCCAGCTGTGCCCTGTGCACTACTAAACTCAGCACACACACAGACCACATGCCATTCAACAAAAAGGGAGGGGGACTGATTTGGAGTGAGAATGACACAAGATGGTGGATCTTGAGCAAAATGGATGTCCACGTCCATATCTGTACATACAATTGCTACACCTCCCCCCTCAGGTGGTTGCATGGGAGGGAACTGCAATTTTCCTCCTGAAGCGACCGACACCTGCTGCTGGTTTGGCTGCTCAGGACACAGATCCGTTAGGCCCAGACGATCACCTTGGGGTGATCTGGTACAACTGCACTGCTGGAGAACCCGGTTCCTTCTGAGAAGGGTGCTGTTCTCCCTAGCGACACTGTTGTGCAAACAAAGTGCGTTGTGAGTGGTGAGCACCAGTCTGCTGTGACTACCCGGATCTCGCGGCAACTGCCGTGGGGCCCACCTGATCACAAAACACTTCTGTTCGGGGGGGTCATATGCTAACATACTAAGATGTAGCTTAAGATGTAGAGAATGAGATTTCTCTCTCCAGTCTCATTCCTCTGGCCCAGGACTACCTCTGACCTGGTAGGGGCGCCTGTGGACATCGGAACCGGACAGGCGAATTCGGGAACTCGCCTCCCAGGTGTGCCTACAGGTACCTTCGTCCAGGTTGAACAGTCCTCTTTACATGCTAGCATCAAGGACACCATTTCCATTAGTTTCTTGTCTGCTAGGTCAGTCACAGGTTCAGCTGAGCCATGATAGTTGCACCCAGGCGTCTTACCATAGCCAACTGTACCCAAGACTGATGTAACCTGCTTTTTGGCCAGGGGAGTAGGCCAGGCCATAATTGCCTCAGTCTCCCCATTTCCAGACCTCTGGGGGTCTCTTCCTACTGGTGGTTCACAGTGCTGAACCACTGATATGCCCCTCTGACAGTTAACATTTTTGACTGTCAGACTAGGCACGGGCAGTTTGTTCCTGACTGGTGACAGGGGTCCAAGTTGCTCTTCCCAGACAGGGCCGAACACTGCAAGGCCCCTAAAGCTCAGTTTTCCAAGGTCCTCACAAAGCTTGGTCATCTGATCCTGTTTGGGGACTGAGACTACTGGTGATGCCCAGACCCTGTGGACTTCTGGATTCTTGACTGATACGAATGGAACACCAAGGGGTCCCTCAATCCTGTAGTGGGAGCTCCTAGGAGGAGCCTTTGCACGCCTTGACGTCATGCCGCCGGATCAAGGCGGTCCGGCGGCACCCATTCTCTTATATATTGATCAGTGTATTCAGCGGTTTATACTGCGCTTCTACCTATACCCACAGTCACCCTGTGCCTTGATATATTTATGTATGTATACCACATGTTTTAACTAGAGATGAGCGAAGAAATGAAAAATTCGATTCAACTGATTCGGCGAATTCGTGGACAATATTCGATTCGAGTCGAATAAATTCGCTGTGAATTTAACTTAAAAAAGGGTGTTTCTAGGCTTCAGAGAGACTTAATATTAGTGCAGAACACTGTACCTTTAATTTAAATGCCCTTGGAGTCTGCTGGGGAAGAGAAATAATACTGTCACTCAGTATGACATGCAGATGAGTGCCGTCGATCTTAGAATCACCGCACACTTCACTCATTTGGCCAGTCACGGGGCCAAAACCAGTGTTTGGAGCCACAGTGTGGCGGTGGAGGCAGCAGCAATGGGAGGCCATACAGCAACCTATGACAAAATGGAAACCAGCAGGAGTGTGAGGAGACCTGAAAGTGGCACATGGCAGAGTGGGAGCAATGGGAGGCGGTACAGGGACCCAGGTCACACTGTGGGCCCAGCAGCAGCGTGACCAGGCGGTACGGGGGCCCATGGCAGATTTGGGGCCTGGCAGCACCTATGGGAGGCCTGTAACCTGCCAGCAACCTATGACAAAATGGAAAACCGCAGGAGTGTGAGGAGACCTCAAAGTGGCACATGGCAGAGTGGGAGCAATGGGAGGCGGTACAGGGACCCAGGTCACACTGTGGGACCAGCATCAGCGTGAACAGGCGGTACGGGGGCCCATGGCCGATTTGACCTCGTTCATCCCATAGTCCTGCCGACTCACGAATAGCGTGGCCTCCTCAAAGGGCCTGAGCAAGCGCAGGTGTCACGCATGAGCTGCCAATGGCTGACATCTAAGTTACACAGGGAGTACCTTTATCCGCTTTTAACATCAGGAAATCTGTGATGGCCTTTCGCTGTTCGTAAAGGCGGTCTAACATATGTAGTGTTGAATTCCACCTTGTTGCAACGTCACAGCATGAGGAGTCGGTACGGGGGCCCATGGCAGATTACGTGCCTGGCAGCAGCAATGGGAGGCCCGTAATCTGCCAGCACCCTATGTCAAAAAATTGAACACACCAGCAGTGTGAGGAGACCTCAAAGTGGCACATGGCAGAGTGGGAGCAATGGGAGGCGGTACAGGGACCCAGGTCACACTGCGGGCTCAGCAGCAGCGTGACCAGGCGGTACGGGGGCCCATGGCCGATTTGGGGCCTGGTGGCACCTATGGAAGGCCTGTAATCTGCCAGCAACCTATGACAAAATGGACAACCGCAGGAGTGTGAGGAGATTTCAAAGTGGCACATGGCAGAGTGGAAGCAATGGGAGGCCGTACAGGGACCCAGGTCACACTGTGGGCTCAGCAGCAGCGTGACCAAGCGGTACGGGGGCCCATGGCCGATTTGGGGCCTGGCGGCACCTATGGGAGGCCTGTAATCTGCCAGCACCCTATGACAAAATGGAACCCTGGGCTGGGGCAGGCAGAACCGCCGTATCTTTATCACGGTTTTCCCAGGCCACCAAATGGCGACGCTGCATATGCTGACGCAACGCTGTAGTCCCAACATGGGCCCCCTGGCCACGCTTGACTTTCTGGCCACATAGTCGACATACGGCTACGTTTACTTCCTCGGGCGGCTTGACGAAAAATTGCCACACCGCAGAGTAGGAAACTTTGCCTCCGCTACTCCTCACTGGCTGACTGCTACTTCCTCCGTGCACACCGGCACCACTACTGGCCGTGGTGGTAGGCTGCAGTGGAGCTGGTGCTCTACTCCGTGGCCGTTTGCCTCCACTGACACTGCTGCGACCCTGCTGCCTCCTGGCAGCAGCAATGGGAGGCCGTACAGGGACCCATGAGAGACTCTGGACTTGGCAGCAGCATGAGGAGGCGGTATATAGGGGCCCATGGCAGATTAGGGGCCTGGCAGCAGCTATAGGAGGCCCGTAATCTGCCAGCACCCTATGTCAAAAAATTCTACACACCAGCAGTGTGAGGAGACCTGAAAGTGGCACATGGCAGAGTGTGGCGATGGAGACAGCAGCAATGGGAGGCCGTACAGGGACCCATGAGAGACTCTGGACCTGGCAGCAGCATGAGGAGGCGGTATATAGGGGCCCATGGCAGATTAGGGGCCTGGCAGCAGCTATAGGAGGCCCGTAATCTGCCAGCACCCTATGTCAAAAAATTCTACACACCAGCAGTGTGAGGAGACCTGAAAGTGGCACATGGCAGAGTGTGGCGATGGAGACAGCAGCAATGGGAGGCCGTACAGGAACCCATGAGAGACTCTGGACCTGGCAGCAGCATGAGGAGGCGGTATATAGGGGCCTATGGCAGATTAGGGGCCTGGCAGCAGCTATAGGAGGCCCGTAATCTGCCAGCACCCTATGTCAAAAAATTCTACACACCAGCAGTGTGAGGAGACCTGAAAGTGGCCCATGGCAGAGTGTGGCGATGGAGACAGCAGCAATGGGAGGCCGTACAGGGACCCATGAGAGACTCTGGACCTGGCAGCAGCATGAGGAGGCGGTATATAGGGGCCTATGGCAGATTAGGGGCCTGGCAGCAGCTATAGGAGGCCCGTAATCTGCCAGCACCCTATGTCAAAAAATTCAACACACCAGCAGTGTGTGAGGAGACCTGAAAGTGGCACATGGCAGAGTGTGGCGATGGAGACAGCAGCAATGGGAGGCCGTACAGGGACCCATGAGAGATTCTGGACCTGGCAGCAGCATGAGGAGGCGGTATATAGGGGCCCATGGCAGATTAGGGGCCTGGCAGCAGCTATGGGAGGCCCGTAATCTGCCAGCACCCTATGTCAAAAAATTCAACACACCAGCAGTGTGAGGAGACCTGAAAGTGGCACATGGCATGAGAGACTGTGGAACTGGCAGCAGCATGAGGAGGAGGTATAGGGGCCCATGGCAGATTAGGGGCCTGGCAGCAGCTATGGGAGGCCCGTAATCTGCCAGCACCCTATGTCAAAAAATTCAACACACCAGCAGTGTGTGAGGAGACCTGAAAGTGGCACATGGCAGAGTGTGGCGATGGAGACAGCAGCAATGGGAGGCCGTACAGGGACCCATGACAGACTCTGGACCTGGCAGCAGCATGAGGAGGCGGTATATAGGGGCCCATGGCAGATTAGGGGCCTGGCAGCAGCTATGGGAGGCCCGTAATCTGCCAGCACCCTATGTCAAAAAATTCAACACACCAGCAGTGTGAGGAGACCTGAAAGTGGCACATGGCATGAGAGACTGTGGACCTGGCAGCAGCATGAGGAGGCGGTATAGGGGCCCATGGCAGATTAGGGGCCTGGCAGCAGCTATGGGAGGCCCGTAATCTGCCAGCACCCTATGTCAAAAAATTCAACACACCAGCAGTGTGTGAGGAGACCTGAAAGTGGCACATGGCAGAGTGTGGCGATGGAGACAACCCACCGACTGTTTTGCTCGCTGCCAAGCTGCCACCCTCTTCTCCTGATGATGCGGAAGTAATAGCCTGATGACGACGAGGCTGCCAAGTGCGATCAGCCTCATCATCATCAATTAGGGTCTCCGCCTCACTACTAGCCCCCTCGGCTGCGTGTGGGTCAGGAGACAGACCTGTCTCTACACCGGCTACCGAGCCACTCTCCTCGCCACTACTTCTTCGCCTGGCTGCTGAAGAGGCGGATGTCTCCCCCCGTTCCTGACCGCCCTCTGTTAGCTCTTCCTCACTGTACTGGATGACACCGGGAGCACTAGCCTCTGGCTGCGAATAGTGCTGCCTCGACCCCTTCCTCTGCTGCCACGTCTGCTCGCTCCTAAAACATTGCCTCCTCTGCCACTCCTCTGCATGTTGTCTGACATACTCTTTAATTAAACGATTCTGTGTCCCTGAGTAACAATTCTGTGGCCCTAAGTAACGGTTCTGTGGCCCTCAGTAACAGTTCTGTGGCCCTCAGTAACAATTCTGTGGCCCTCAGTAACAATTCTGTGGCCCTAAGTAACAGTTCTGTGGCCCTCAGTAACAGTTCTGTGTCCCTGAGTAACAATTCTGTGTCTGTGTGAGTAACAATTCTGTGGCCCTAAGTAACAGTTCTGTGGCCCTCAGTAACAATTCTGTGGCCCTAAGTAACGGTTCTGTGGCCCTCAGTAACAATTCTGTGTCCCTGTGTAACAATTCTGTGTCTGTGCGAGTAACAATTCTGTGGCCCTCAGTAACAGTTCTGTGGCCCTGAGTAACAGTTCTGTGTCCCTGAGTAACAATTCTGTGTCTGTGCGAGTAACAATTCTGTGACCCTAAGTAACAGTTCTGTGGCCCTCAGTAACAATTCTGTGTCCCTGAGTAACAATTCTGTGGCCCTAAGTAACGGTTCTGTGGCCCTCAGTAACAATTCTGTGTCCCTGTGTAACAATTCTGTGTCTGTGCGAGTAACAATTCTGTGGCCCTAAGTAACAGTTCTGTGGCCCTCAGTAACAGTTCTGTGTCCCTGAGTAACAATTCTGTGTCTGTGCGAGTAACAATTCTGTGGCCCTAAGTAACAGTTCTGTGGCCCTCAGTAACAGTTCTGTGTCCCTGAGTAACAATTCTGTGTCTGTGCGAGTAACAATTCTGTGGCCCTAAGTAACAGTTCTGTGGCCCTCAGTAACAATTCTGTGGCCCTAAGTAACGGTTCTGTGGCCCTCAGTAACAATTCTGTGTCCCTGTGTACCAATTCTGTGTCTGTGCGAGTAACAATTCTGTGGCCCTAAGTAACAGTTCTGTGTCCCTGAGTAACAATTCTGTGTCTGTGCGAGTAACAATTCTGTGGCCCTAAGTAACAGTTCTGTGGCCCTCAGTAACAATTCTGTGTCCCTGAGTAACAATTCTGTGGCCCTAAGTAACGGTTCTGTGGCCCTCAGTAACAATTCTGTGTCCCTGTGTAACAATTCTGTGTATGTGCGAGTAACAATTCTGTGGCCCTAAGTAACGGTTCTGTGGCCCTCAGTAACAGTTCTGTGTCCCTGAGTAACAATTCTGTGTCTGTGCGAGTAACAATTCTGTGGCCCTAAGTAACAGTTCTGTGGCCCTCAGTAACAGTTCTGTGGCCCTGAGTAACAATTCTGTGTCTGTGCGAGTAACAATTCTGTGGCCCTAAGTAACAGTTCTGTGGCCCTCAGTAACAATTCTGTGGCCCTAAGTAATGGTTCTGTGGCCCTCAGTAACAATTCTGTGTCCCTGTGTAACAATTCTGTGTCTGTGCGAGTAACAATTCTGTGGCCCTAAGTAACAGTTCTGTGGCCCTCAGTAACAGTTCTGTGTCCCTGAGTAACAATTCTGTGTCTGTGCGAGTAACAATTCTGTGGCCCTAAGTAACAGTTCTGTGGCCCTCAGTAACAATTCTGTGGCCCTCAGTAACAATTCTGTGGCCCTAAGTAACGGTTCTGTGGCCCTCAGTAACAATTCTGTGTCCCTGTGTAACAATTCTGTGTCTGTGCGAGTAACAATTCTGTGGCCCTAAGTAACAGTTCTGTGGCCCTCAGTAACAATTCTGTGTCCCTGAGTAACAATTCTGTGTCTGTGCGAGTAACAATTCTGTGGCCCTAAGTAACAGTTCTGTGGCCCTCAGTAACAATTCTGTGTCTGTCCCTGAGTAACAATTCTGTGGCCCTAACTAAAGTTTCTGTGGCCCTAAGTAACAGTTCTGTGGCCCTCAGTAACAATTCTGTGTCTGTCCCTGAGTAACAATTCTGTGGCCCTAACTAAAGTTTCTGTGGCCCTAAGTAACAATTCTCTGGCACTCAGTAACAATTCTGTCTGTCCCTGAGTAACAATTCTGTGGCCCTAATAACGTTTCTGTGGCCCTAAGTAACAATTCTCTGGCACTCAGTAACAATTCTGTCTGTCCCTGAGTAAGAATTCTGTGGCCCTAACTAGCGTTTCTTTGTCCCTAAGTAACGATTCTGTGGCCCTCACTAACAATTCTGTGTCCCTGAGTAATGGTTCTCTGTCCCTAAGTAACGTTTCTCTGTCCCCAAGTATCGTTTCTGTGGCCCTAACTCTGTCCCTAATACAGAGCGGTCTGCCTCTGTTCAATGACTGCAGGCAAATGAAGAATTCCAAAATGGCCGCTATTTATAGCTCGACCATTACACAGTGCTGGCTGGCTGGCTGCTGATTGGCTGATGCGATCACATGTCATTGAGGAATGCATTATGGGTCAGCGCACCTTGTCTGCGCGCCTTCCCAGACATCCCCGCTCCGTCGCCGCACATGTACGCCGCCATTTTCGGAAAAATTTCGATTCGCGCGTCCGAAGTAGGCTATTTTTCGGATTCGGCGCGAAATTTCGAAAATCGAAATTTTTCCGATATTCGACTCGAATTCCACTTCGGCTACTTCGATTCGCTCATCTCTAGTTTTAACACTAAATAAATACTTAACATACTATACTATGGGTATCCATACATTTGTCGCTTGGCTCTGAGCATCTAACCCCAGTACAGGACCCTAGACGTCCCATTCGTACCAGAGGAGAGAGGTGATAGACCAGACCAGTACCCATTATTTGATTGAGGGACCCCCTGGAGGACATCAACATTCCACCTGGCTGTTCCCACATCAGACTTCCAGCTGGTCTTGGATTCCTATATGCGCATATTGATTGCGCTTCTGGTTAGTAGGCAATCTTACCATTCTTTCACTGGATACCGCATTGGATTTCATAACAGAACTGTCACACCAGCACTCCTTTTATCTATTAAGGAGCTTGTCTACCTAAGACTGTATTCATTAGTCTTCTATTACTTTAGCGCTGCACTTTATTATCAGTATCGTCATCATTATCATCATCATCAACATTTACGTTTGTACCATCAGTGACACAGGAGTTCCTTACCTCCCGATGCAAGGGGATTTCCTCTCCTTCTCCAGGCGATGGAGAATCCTGTAATCCCACTCTATTCCCAGCCCCCTCCCTCTGTCCATCCAAAGGTTGCCCAGATATTAACCCAACATATGCACACAGTACCTCGGCATGTCCAGAGAGTTCCAGGGGGGCCTCCAGGGTGTTCTTGGCAGGGGCATAATAGGAAATAAGAGTACCCAAATCGGCACCCAACAGAACAGGTGTGGGAATTTCATCCAAGACCCCCACCTCCCTCATCCCCCTTCCCGCACCACAATCAATGAATACCTTAGCACAGGGTATGCGTGAACGGGTTCTCCCAACACCAGTGAGGGTAAGAAACTTTCCTGGGATGAGATTCCTTCGCTCAATCACCTCTGGTCAGATCAAGGTGACTTCTGCCCCGGTGTCACGGAAACCAGTTACAGACCGGTTGCCCACAGTGACTGGCTGCAAGTTGGCGGGGGTTACCCGAGTCTTCCTGCGGACAAACAGCACTGAAGAAGAGTTGCTGGCCGGCTGGCCAGGTGATGCCATCTTCTTCTGCTCAGGACACTGCGTCCTGAGATGTCTGGGTTTCCCACAGGTATACCAGCTGCGGTTGTCAGGCAGGAATGGCTTGGCCCCAAGTACTGCAGGTGTTGAGTGATAGGAAGCTTGACTCACCGGCATAGGAGGGGTTGCTATGGGGGATTTCCCTCCTTTCCAGCCATTCGGAGGAGCCTTGCTATGATCAGACACCGGCGTGTGGACATAGGTGTCGGCCAGGTCTGCTGCAGCTTTGGCAGATGCGGGTTCTCTCTCCAATACAAACTGTCTGACGTCTGCAGGGCAGAGATGAAGTAATTGATCTCGTATCATGAGATCCTCCAGGGACTCGTAGGAGTCAGCTTTCAGTCCTCTGGCCCACTGCCGGAATGTGGTGCATAAGCGACTTACCACATCTGTGCAAGAGTCCCCAGGTCCCTTTTGCAAGGACCTAAACTGCTTGCGGTACACTTCCGGGGTCAGCTGGTACTTCCGGATGATGGCTTCTTTTAAATATTCATAATTGTCATCCTGCTCCTCTGGCAATTCGACAAACGCATCCAGGGCCTTGCCTCGTAGCCCTAGTGTCAGGTACTGAGCCCATTGTGCTTGGGGCAGATGGTACGGATGGCAAGTTTTTTCAAATGACAGTAAATACATGTCAATGTCACTATCTTTTTCTATAACTGAAAACTTGGCTGCTGTGCCTACGGCCAGAGAGGCATCCCTGTGCTCTAGCGAGGTTCTGAGCCTGTTGCTGCTCCTGGAGCCTAGCCATCTCCAGATCGTGCCAACGATCAGCTTCCCTCTGGCGTTCCGCAGCTTCTCTCTCAGCCGCTGCCTGGCGTTCCGCAGTCTCTCTCAGCCTGGCATTCCATGAAAAAGGAAGTCTCTCTCTCTCACCCACTAGGTACAGCCTGATGCTATACCTAGTTGCTATTAGTTGGAGGCTAGCCACACAGGCTTTTGTCTCCCTGCACACAGATAAGATGTTTGCTCCCCAGTCAGTTCAGTCATAGATCTGGTTCCAGGTTGGAGCAACTCCCTAAGCAAGCTGGGAAGTTTTATACCAGCCTTAATGAGCTCACTACCTTCAGCTGGGCTCATTACCTCAGTGCTGAAGGACTCAGCACTTCCCTCTAGTGGAACAAATCCCCATAAAGTCTGAACCTTGGACAAATGTATCGTCCATCCAGGACGCAACCAGGTGATCTCACCTGCCTACTGTCACAATATATATAAAATATGCACCGCTGGTCTCTAAGGACTGTTTCCACAAAGGTTACAATCCTTCAGTGCAGAGCTAATTCCTAACACTGCACTGAATGCTCTACTGAAAATTATCCCACGTACGCTGCCAGCCAATATGTGACGGGAGCGGCGTCAGACCCCAGGCCTTCTCACCAACTTGTGACCGAAGGACTAGCCAATCTAAAACCCGCGCTGTCACGTGCGTAACAATGCCACGCTCAATTGCACCCTGCACAAAGATTTTCCAGCTCACTGGACCACAATCTATGTGCCGCAGCCTGAGAGGGCACTGGCAGGTGGCATGGATGAGCACTGACAGCTGGCACTGATGGACACTGACAGGGGCTACACAGATCATCAGGGCACACCGATCATCAGTGCCCTGATGATCAGTGTATATGTCCCCTCCGAGGAATGCCGATTACCGGCTCTCCTCTTGAGCTGTCAGCGTGACAGCTCGTGAGGAGAGAAATGCAGATAACCGGCATTTCCCTATTTACATGCGATCAGCTGTGATTGGACACAGCTGATCACATGACCGAGCCGATATCTTCGGCTCTTTCCGTTGATCGGTGATCCGCTGTGTCCGAGGGACACAGCGCGCCACTGATCGCCGCGCTGCGCGCTCCCGGAGCCGCGCATGCTTGGTTAGAATGGGACGACATCATATGATGTCCTCCCAGAACGAGACGAGAGAACCGCCTTGCGCTTGTCATAGTACTATATGGCATGGGGGAGGCGGTTAATAAAAATTTACAATAAATTACATTTAAATTTTAATTATAATTTTTTTTTTTTGTACAGTCACCAGTGTCCCTGATCACCGCCACACCAGTTATATGCTGATGCTGTACTGCACTGGTGACAGTTTGTAAAATAATTTTTTCAATTTCTTCATTTTCTGAAAAATTATGACAAAAAAACTTCAAAAACTTGCCATGCATCTTATGGACTGTCTGCTTTGCCAAAAGGGGTCATTTGGTGGATATCTGTACTGTTCTGACATTTTTGGTCCTCAAGAAATTAGATTGGCTGTCAGTACTTCAGGATTGATCAATTTTCAGATATATCCTATACTTTTTGAACTCTATAACTTTCCTACAGACTAAATAATAAATACTGATTTTGGTTATTTTCACCAAAGAAATGTAGCAGAATACATCTTGGCCTAAATTTATGAAAAACAATTATTTATTTGCAAACGTTTATAACAGAAACAAAGAAAACGTTTTTTTTTCAAATTTTTCGGTCTTTTTTTGTTTAGCAAAAAATAAAAACCCCAGTGGTGATTAAATACCACCAAAAGAAAGCTGTAGTTGTGTGAACAGAATTATAAAATTTTAGTTTGGGTACAGTGTTGCATGACCACACAATTGTCATTCAAAGTGTGAAAGCACTGAAACCTTAAAATTGGCCTGGACAGGAAGGGGGTAAAAGTGCCCGGTACTGAAGTGGTTAATAGCAAAAAGTAAAAATATAGCTTTTTTCTCTAAATTGTTGGTCTTTTTTTTCATCTAGCACAACAAATAACAAAAACTCACTGGCAATCAAATAACACCGAAAGAAAGCTCAATTTGTTGGATAAAAGATGTCAATTTAATTTGGGTGCAGCATTGCATGACCGTGAAATTGTGAGTTAAAGTAACGCAGCGCTTTACACAATAAATGACCTGGTCAAGAAGGGGGGGGGGGGTCCTTAGGAGGGCAAACGGTTAACATCTGTGTCCATGTGAGGGAGAGCCCTCAAAGTTGCCATCTAGTACTGTTGCAAGACAACAAGGAAATCCATTGACACAGCAGGGTGTTTGCTACAAGGGCTCGCCAATGGAAAGTAAATTTTCCAAAGGATGTTATCACATAGGTCCCCCCCTGTGATTTATGGAGGTAGAAGAGCAGGAGCCTGTGACGGGCGCAGCGTCAGACCCCCAGCCCTTCTCTCCAACTCGTGACCGAAGGACTAGCCAATCTAAAACCACGCTGTCACGTGTGTAACAATGCCACACTCAGCTGCATCCTGCACAAAGATTTTTCAGCTCACTGGACCACAATCTATGTGCCGCAGCCTGAGAGCGATTGTTACTGGGTCAGGTTAATTACGCAATTAACCCTTCACACTGCCACCACCACCTTTGTGTACAGAGGAGGAAACTCGCCAATCTTAGCAGTAACACTATGATGTTTGAATAAGCATCTGTATACACACTGTCACCTCAGGCAGATGTATGCAGAAGTTTAAAACACACAGTAGCACTCTTCAGAGACAGGGATTTTTAGTTTGCATTAAAGAGCTTTAGAAACAGTTCAACACTTTTCAGAAAACAGGATTTATTACTAAAAAGGTCAAAATGGTGCAATAAAAATATTTACAGAAAAAGATGTAGTCAATATATATATATAAATACAGAGAGCAATAACACAACAGAGAGATAAAGACGTTTGGAGAGGTAGAATACTTACAGAAATCCTGGTTTAAGCAGCGTTCAAGTGTCCGAACAAAAGGGTGCCTTTTCTCCCAAAGTTGGTTCCTGATGTTAAAAGGGAGATCTCTTCATCTTTCTCTCCAGGCATGACAGCCTATTTTGTAGTTCCCCAGCAGGGTGTCTCCTTAAAGCAGAGAACCAATCGCCTCATTTGGGGAAGGGTGTTTAGGCAGGGAACTCAGGCTATGACCAAATCCCTCGCAGTTTATATCATAGTCAATAACCTTCCATAGGTACATGTAGCATCCTATCCGCTGGTAGGATAATATGCAGAAAGATATTCTGAACGTCCAGATACCAGATATGACATATCTGCTTGGGAGATATCGCTTTCTGCTCTCGAGTAGATGTAATCTAGGGGTGTAAGGTATTGGGTGACTTGTATTAAAATGACCTCTCTGAATATATGCTTTGTATTCTTGTATGTATTTCTTACGAGAAGTTATGAAAGTGTATAAAAAAAGTGGTCTCCAAATGAGATATATGTTTTACTGCTATCCCGAAATGCTTTTGAAGTCCAGTGACTAACAGGTTTATAGCCTTACGATCAGCTTCAGAGCAAGAGTGGGACAGACACCCTGGCATCAGCTAATTGGGTTTACAACCATCAAGGGTATCCAGCTGTGCCCTGTGCACTCCTGAACTCAGCACACACCAGACCACGTGTCATTGAACAGAAAGGGAGGGGGGAGCTGATTTGGAGTGAGAATGACACAAGATGGAGGATCTTTAGCAAGATGGATGTCCGCGTCACTATCTGTACATACAATTTCTGCAGAGCCCAGACCTCCTAGTGGTGTGATTTGTAAAGTGGCTGATTTCCTGACATCAAAAGGGGGGCAGATGTCGGCTGTGATGCTGCCCAGGGGCAAGAGGATTCATGGCAACATAGCAGGCCCCCTGGTGGAGCCAATGACCTAATTCCTGGAGGGTTCAGGGTAGCACAGTACTTCCTGGGGTTTTGAAATGATGCCCCCTTCTAATTTACAAATGCTAACTCCTGGTCAGGGAACAACATGGGCCGGTTCCCGAGCATTGAATGGGTGGTGCTTTTGTATGGTATAAATGTCATTGGCAGCCACGGCCCCTCTTACCCTTTTTTATCCATAGATACTTAAAGCGGAGCTCCACCCAAAAGGGGAAGTTCCGCTTTAGCGCATGTCCCCCACTCCTCATTAAGGATTGGTACCTTTGGGGAGTGGGTCCCCGAATTTGACAGGTACCCACTCCCTCTTCTGCTGTGATCGCCTAAGGTGATCGGAAGAGGAAGTTGTCCTCCCTCCCTCCCCGTAGTCTTCTGGGACACAAAACAGGTCCCATTCACAGAGCGCAGGGCTACTTGTGCATGTGCAGTGGGCACCTGGCTGGGAAGCCACAAGCTGTCCCAGTCGGGTGCCCACACTGAAGATGCCGGCGCCAGGGAGAGAAGATGGCTGGTCAATCCAGCCGTGGTGAGGACCCCGCTGGGATTTTTTTTTTAAAAATCAACTGGAAATCCACTTTAATTTACAGCATATAGAAATCAGAGCTCAAAGATTAGATGTTATGCGAGTTTGTCCTGTCATAAAGTCTGTTACTTTCTCTGTCAATAAATAAGACCTGGATTTGTGGATCCTTGTGTTGATTATTCTTGGTAATATTGTAGTCTGTTACTAACATTAATATTGTCCAAGCTCAGATATACTAGCTAATTCTAGGGACTGACAAGACAGTACTTATTTAAAGATAACTATTGGCCAAGACCAAAACAAGGCCCCGATTGATTTCAAGTACAACAAAATTCATTTCTACCTATGTTAGAAAAATAGCGGGTGATCAGGTCAGTTGGAGTGGCCACCCCTTCCTCTGTATTCCGCCTTCTGGGGATCACCAGGCAGATGTTGTGTAGGAGGCAACAGGCGAGGATGATCCTGGAAGACTTCTGAGGAGAGTATAGTAACTCACCCCCAGGCCTTGCCAAACACAAAAAACTGGATTTTAGGAGCCCAATAATGGTCTCCACTACGGATCGGCTGTGTGCCAGAGCTCGATTATAATTCTGTTCAGCCAGACTCTGTGGGTACCTGATTGGAGCCATCAGGCTGTGGATATCCAGCATCCCCTGTGAAAAAAATAAAAAATGTGGTCATGTTATTGCACTAGTATGGTTATATGTGTGTCTATTTGTGGTGCTAAACCAGGCCAGATGTTACACAATTTTCATCTCTGACACCAGGGTTGCCAGACACGGAAATTGGCTCATTCATGCATCCCCTAACTCAGTGGTGACAGGGGAATAACATCTTAATTACTATTATGCACTTCTGGTATGGAGGGTTCCAAGCCTTGACAGCTTGCTGTTCACCATGCTTATAGCTGGCTATAGTCAGCCTCTACAGTTAGGGTGGAAAAATCAGACAGGCTGGGGGCACAGAAGAGGATTGCTATGTGGGCTTGTTGCTAACCAGGGTGCACATACATTGCTTTATAAACTGTGGCTTGCAGCTGAGGCCAACAATTAAACCTCCCACATCTCTTTCCACACTAAGCCAGTCACTGGGAAGATTATTGTAATCCATTTTCTCTGCCTATGCAGCGGAGAACAGAGAGAATGTGATCACGTATCGAAGTTCAAACCATACATTATTTCTAAGGTTGGTTTCTACCTAGACACAATTGATTTCCTTTACCCTTCTATATTTTACACTGACCAGCTTTTGTACAATGTGAATGTCAAAGCACTTTAGGGCATTAAGTCAGTGTTGTAATAAACGGAGCTTACTTATCTCTTTTATCCATTATCTGCTGATACAGTGCATATATGCGTATTTATTTTAGGGCCTAGAGTCCACATTTATGTGGCCTTATGTCAACGTTTTGCTGGGCTAAGAGGGTGCTCCCAGCACAGTCCTCAGTGGGATAGGGAAAGGGCTGGATGTACATGTGCAAAGGTTAGCTTTATGATCATGTTGTTACTGTGACAGCCAAGAACAGTGGGCACGTAACTGCAGGGCCTGGCCCTATGTCAACTTTGGTAGCATGCATGGAACATTGTGGTATTTGTCCACGCTGGTAAAAAGCCACCTTCATGTCATTCCACTAGTCTTCATTTTGTAGCCAGTGATTAAATTGGGGCACCAGGTCAAGAATGGCATCTAGGACATGCATAAACACCTTGGACACAGTTGGTTAACTTATCCCAACAATAAGTCCAGAGGTGGTTTGGAAGCTGCCCTGACCCAAGATATACAGGGTTGTCAGCAACTTGACCATCCCAGGTATAGCATGACTGTGCCCTGTGGTGGGAGCAATATTTTCCACTGTGAGCTCATAGAGGTGCACAATTGCAGGTTTTTCTAAACTAAACCTGTAACGGATATCACAGTCCTGCATATTTTCTAGATATGCACATTCTCCAAAAAGTTGTGGCTGGCGTAAGTGGGCAAAAGGAGCAGGAGTAGCAGCAGCTTGGTGATATGCCGCATCTTCCTGTTCAGCTGCCTCACAAAATGCTTGAATAAACACCGTAAGCGCCATGTACAATACTTCATCCTCATTCACATCTTCACCCACGAGGACTGCGAGTGTACTCGCGCATATATATACCCACCCAGGAATTGCTCATGTACGGATGCCAATGGTGAATTTACTATAAATAGGACGCACATGGCAATCTAACGTTCTCTCAGAGCAACTATGTGGACAAACTTCACTAGAGGTAAGCTTACAATGTTGTTAGAGAATACATGTCTCACATTCTTAGCTACAAACAGTAAATAATGTGCTATACAACACTATTACTTGTAGACAAATGTATCCTTCTCTACTGTACTTAATTGGCCCATCCTGTTTCTTGTATGTGTGTTTTTAATTTAGCTAATTTTCAGATGCCTACAGCACCTGTAGTGTGCCAGTAGACAAAAACCATTTACTTAAGTTCTAATGTGTTGTTTGTCTGGCCAAACATTCTATTTCTTCCTCTAGACCTGTTAACCACTAGGGGACCGCCCACAATATATATACTGCGGCAAAGCGGCCCCTGTAGGCAGGATCACGTATATAAATGTGATCCTTGTTTACATGCTAGGGGACACATGCAAGGCCCTGCCTGCAGCACAGATCGCGGCCACGGGTGTCAATCACCGGATCCTGGCCGATGATTACCCGTCTGGTCCCGGCGATTGCCGGCAATCACTGACACAGAGCACAGCTGCATTGTTTTCAATGCAGCTCTGCTGACCTGTCAGTTCCCAGCTCACTGTTCCGGAGACCAGAGCTTAGCTTTCCGGGACAGCATGCAACAGTGAAGTACACATCCCCAGCCCACTAGTAAAACACTCCCCTCACACAGTTAACCCTTTGATAGCCTAAAAAAAGTTAACCCCTTCCTCCCCAGTGCAATTATTACAGTGTCAGTGTTTTTTTTTTGCACTGATCACTATATTGGTGTCACTGGGGATGTCGATGAACCCAAGTAAGTTTCCCCCCAGTGTCAGAATGTCTGCCGCAGTCCCGCCATAAGTCGCTGATCGCCGCCATAAGTCACTGATTGCCACCATAAATCGCTGATCGCCACTATTAGTATTAATTTACACGTATTGGGATTTTTTTTAGCAGACATTTTGGCTGAAATTTGACAAAATTTGATTTTTAAATTTTTTTACTGGACATGTTTTATAGCAAAAAGTCCAAAATATTGTTTTTTTCCTCAAAATTGTAGGTTTTTTTTTTTATAGCGCAAAACAAAAACGCACAGGTGAACAAATACCACCAAAAGAAAGCCCAATTCATGGGGAAAAAAGAATGTAAATTTCATGTTTGTGCAGCGTTGCATGACTGCGCAATTCTCAGTTAAATGACACAGCGCCATAACACAAACCGCTTATGTAACCGCTTCCTGACCGCCCTATAGCAGAAATTCTGCTACAGGGCGGCACAGGTGCGCAGAATCACATATATATACGTGATTCACGCTCCTGTGGTTTTCACGCCCCTCCCAGATAGCGTCAGATTGCTCATCAGTACACCAGTCATCACATTTAACCCCTCGATTGCCAGGAACACGCTCATACACAAACCTCCATTGCTAGTATAGTGTCTGAACAGATCAATATCTTTGATCAGATCAGCACTATACCAGCGTTCACATTAGTATAGCGTCCCCAAAAATGCAGCGTTAGCGGGATCAGCCAGCGCACCTGCCAGCACCTGCGTTTTAGCCCCTACGCTTACCCCCCCCTTCTCCACCCGGCAAGTGCAGTCAGTACGTCACTGTCACTTGATACATTGTACAAAAAACCGCAGTGTTGGCAGAATCAGGCCTGATCTCTGTTAGCACTTGCCGATAAATTTTGATGACTCTCATATGCAACAGAGTGCCAGTACTAGTGCCATGCTACCTTTTGGTGAACTGGCGAGCACCAGCGGTCTAGTACATCCTGGTCTATGACATACCTCTTAGATTGTAAGCTCCCAGGATCAGGCCCTCCTAACCCTCTTGTATTGAACTGTATTGTTGCTGTATTGTCTCCCGTTATATTGTAAAGCGCTGAGCAAACTGTTGGCGCTGTATAAATTCTGTATAATAATAATAATACCAAATTTTTTTTTTTAATTACCAGCATTTCTTTTACATTGTGCTGTCAGTGGGGAACCCTGCTGACAGCTGAAACATTAACACATGGTTGTCACTTCTAAAATACCGCATGAGTTAAAAAAATAACTCATGTGGTATTTTAGTAGCGTTTACTGTTTTTCTGACCTTTAATGGATTAATTGGTTTTCAATGCATTTCTATGGGAAACAGTATTTCGGTTTCCGAATTTTTTGCTATTCGAAATGTCGTGCAGAACGAATTAAATTCGTAAACCGAGTTACTGGTACATCACTGGACTGTGAATGGTTATACCAGGATGATGCCTACAGCTGCAGGCATCATCCTGGTATTGTTTTTTTTAGCCGGCGATCTGCTTTCATGTAAAAGCAATTCTAGTGGCTAATTAGCTGCAGGATTGCTTTTACAAGCAGCGGGAGACGATACCCACTGCCGCCCAGGGTTGTGGGGAAGAGTCCCTTGTCCCCTCCCCCACTGCCTTCCACAGCCTTCTCGGGCAGTTCCGTGCCATCGGGGCAACCTGAGAATGCAGCCGGTGTTTCTGCCAGCTGACCTTAGAGCTGGTTGGAGACCAGAATGGTGCCAATCATCTTTATATCCTAAGAAATCGGAAGCTACTAGCATTTCACCACTTCAGGTTCACAGGATATAAACAACGCCATTTGTAAATTGGGAAAGCATCTGATCACACCGATCTTGGTTTGATTAGATAATGAAAGCCCAGAGGAGATATCTAGAGTCTAATAGAACCCAGATTTCTGAAAAAAGAATATATGACAATGCCCATTGAAGTTATAGGGGATATTTGCATTCCCTGTGATAGCATTAAAAGTGATAAAAAAAAAAATGAAGGGGACAGTATAAAAATAAAAAATAAAATCAAAATAACTTAAAAAAATAAAAAAAGTATCCTCGCGCATCTGTGTTTCTCAGTGTTGACCCTGTGCCAGTATGGAAAGAGTGGTTGCACCATACATGTGAGGTATCGCCACGAACGTCAGAGCAAGGGCAGTAATTCTAACACTGGACCTCCTCTGTAAATCTAAAATGGTAGCTTGTAAAGGCTTTTAAAGCGTTGCCTATCAATATTAAAAATGTATGCAGTTTGTCACCATTGCACGGGGCATGCACAGTTTTAAAGCATGTCATGTTTGGTATCTATTTACTCGGCATACCGTCATCTTTTATATTTTACCAAATAATTGGCCAATATTTTATGTTTTTTTTTAAAATTGCGTTTGAAAAATCACTGCACGAGTACTATGTGACATAAAAAATTGCACCACCCACCATTTTATTCACTAGGGTGTTTGCTTTAAAAAAAATATAATGTTTGGGGTTTAAATTGATTTCCTAGCAAAAAATACTGATTATTTTCATGTGAACAAAAAGTGTCAGAAAAGGCGTGGTCTTCAGGTGGTTAGTAGAGTGAGTGATGTGTGGCATAAACTTCTAATGCTGGGCATAAAATGCCCCCACCCCCAAAAAGACCCCTTTTTGGAAAGTAGACACCCCCAAACTATTTGCTGAGAGGCATGTTGAATGAATAGAAGAATTTATTAAGTGACCCCAAAATCCAGTAAGCACCTTCAGGCTTTTAAAGGGCTTTATTTCCTCATTACACTTCCTGACTACCTATCACAGTTTCGGAAGCCCTGAAATGCCAGGATAGCACCAAATCCCCCCAAATGACCCTTTTTGGAAAGTAGACACCCCAAGGAATTTGATAAGAAGGATGGTGAGTATTTTGCAGATCTCGTTTGTTGCCACAAGTTTTTAAAAATCGAAGATCTTTTCTTTTTTTATATTTCAAAACTTTGTGAGAAAAAAATGAGATTTGCAAAATACTCACCATGCCTCTTTTTAAATTCCTTGGGGTGTCTACTTTCCAAAAAGAGTTAATTTGGGGGGGTTTGGTGCTATACTGGCATTTCGGGGCTTTTGAAACTGTGATAGGTAGTGAGGAAGTGAAATGAGGAAGTTATGCACCTTCAAGCTTTCAAAGTGGTCATTGGATTTCAGGCTCCTGTATGTGGCTAGGCTCCCAAAAAATCGCACACATGTGGTATCCTTATACTCGGTAGAAGTAGCAGAATGTATTTTGGGGTGTAATTCCACATATACCCATGGCTTGTGTGAGAAATATATCATTTAAATGACAACTTTGTGTAAAAAAAAAAAAAAAAAAAGTTTTTGTAATTTTCCAGAAACGTGTGGAAAAAAAATAAATCTTCTATGGACTCAATATGCCTCTCAGCAGATAGCTTAGGGTGTCTACTTTCCAAAAAGGGGTCATTTGGGGATGTTTGTACTATCCTGGTATTTTAGCACCTCAAGAAATGTGATGGGCAGTCAGAAAGTAAAAGCTGTGTAAATTCCATTATCTATCCCATAGTTTGTAGACTCTATAACTTTCACACAAAGCAATCAATATACACTTATTGGGATTTTTTTAACCAAAAACATGTAGCAAAATACATTTTGGCCTAAATTTATGACAAAATTTTAGTTTTTTTGGATATTTTTTATGACAGAAATGAGAAAATGTTTTTTTTTCAAAAACAAATTTTTTTCTCACAATTTTTTTGTTTATAGCACCAAATAAAAAGTGCACAGGTGATCAAATACCACCAAAAGAAAGCTCTATTTGTGTGAAAAAAGGACATAAATTTCATTTATGTACCGTATTGCATTAACGCGCACTTGTCAGTTAAACTACTGCAGTGCTGTATAGCAAAAAAATGGCGTAAATTGCAGTATGTATACCATATTTTGTAGACGCTATAACTTTCACACAAAGCAATCAATATACACTTATTGGGATTTTTTTTACCAAAAGCACGTACCAGAATACATTTTGGCCTAAATTTATATTTTTTATAGCTGAAAGTAAAAAGTATTGTTTTTCTTCAAAATGTTCGGTCTTTTTTTGTTTATAGCGCGAAAAATAAAAAGCGCACAGGTGATCACATACCACCAAAAGAAAGCTCTATTTGTGTGAAAAAAAGGACGTAAACTAAATAAGTACGTAAATTATTGCAGCGCCGAGTAGCGAAAAGAGGCCTGGTCATTAAGGTGGGTAAATCCTCTAGTGGTTAATGTTCCACAGTCATTCATAGCTGACATATTACACCAGGGATCTGCAAATTTATACAACAGGGGCCAGTTCACTGACCTTCACACTGTTGGGGACCAGACTAGAGTTTGAAATACATAAGAACAAATTCCTATGCACATCACACATATCTTATTTTGAATGGCCCAAAACTGAAAAACACCATACAATATTTCAAATGCACTGTACAGTGTAACACTGTACACTGTAACGCACTGTACACTGTAACGCACTGTACACTGTAACGCACTGGGCACTGTAATGCACTGCACTCTGTAACGCACTGAACACTGTAATGCACTGTACTCTGTAATGCAGTGTCCCCCTCCTGAACCATACCAGGCCACATGCCCTCAACATGGGGGGTGCTGTGGGGCAGGGGGGGGCTTCTCCCCCCAATGCACCTTGTACCCATGTTGATGGGGATAAGGGCCTCTTCCCCACAACCCTGGGCTGTGGTTGTGGGGATCTGTGGGCGTGGGGCTTATTGGAATCTGAAAGTCCCCCTTTAGCAAGGGGACCCTCAGATCCCCCCCCATGTGAATGAGTATGGGGTACATGGTACCACTACCCATTCACAAAAAAAACTGTAGTCCTTTATTAAAAGAAGGAAAGTAAGTGTCCCCCGAAGTAGATCCAATGTCAATCACGATACCCACTGCCGCCCAGGGTTGTGGGGAAGAGGCCCTTGTCCCCGTCAACATGAAGATAAGGTGCTTTGGGGAAGTGAGCCCCCCACTCCAAAGCATCCCCCCATGTTGAGGGCATGTGGCCTGGTATGGTTCAGGAGGTGGGGGGGGGGTGCTCGCTCGTCTCGTCTTCTGTTCCTGACCTGCCAGCCTGCATGCTCGGACAAGGGTCTGGTATGCATTTTGGGGGGGGGGGAGGGAGGGCACACCATTTTTTTTTTGCGTGGGGGTACCCCTCAAAATCCAAACCAGGCCCGAAGGGCTTGGTATGGATGGGAGGAGGGACCCCAAACCGTTTTTTTTTTTTTTTTTTAATTGTTGGCAATTATTTCTTTTACATTCAGCTGTCAGTGGGGAAACATTAACGCAATATTACATAATTTGTTGCTAGGTTGTGGGAATAATAACTTGCCAAAAATGTGCAAATCTGCCCAATCTGAGCTACAAAGGTAGCTCCAAAACTTTTTGGAGCTTCAGGTGTTCTGCTTCAGGCGACTTGGAGTGGAAATGTGAACCATCTCCATAGAATAATATTGATTTTTTTTCCCTGAGCTTCGAGCTACAAAACACTCAGGTGTGAATGCAGTATAACACACTACACTGTAACGCACTGTACTCTGTAACTCACTGAACACTGTAACACACTGTACTCTGTAACACACTGTACTCTGTAACACTACTGTAACACATTGTACAGTGTAACGCACTGTACTCTGTAACACTGTACTGTAACACAATGTACTCTAACACACTGTACAGTGTAATGAACTGTACTCTGTAACACACTGGACACTGTAACGCACTGTACTCTCTAACACATTGTACTCTGTAACACACTGTACTCTGTAATGCACTGTACTCTAACACACTGGAGTAAAACATCTATCACATCTATCACATGCCCACAGTGATTGGCTGTCACAGCAGTCACATGATCAGAAAATGCCAATTTGCTGGGAAATGCGCCTGGAGCACACAGAAAAAGTGTTCTTGGCACATATGTGTACATTATACACACATATATGCCAAGTCTAAACATGAAGGCCGAGGTGCTGGGATGTTTAAGATCTGTGATCGATAAATACCAGAGAGCTAATGTGAAGATAAACAGGACGTAACGTTTGTATGCACATGTGCGCTAAGTGAAGTACAGCTAGCCCCCGCAAATCTACACATTGGCCTGTAAAAAATAAAACAACATAGCATCTACCTATCACATCACCCCCACATGCTATGAACTTTAGAGCAATGGCCACACTTACTTTGCAAATGAGCAGCAGCTCCTCTTTCTAGGAAATCTGTCGTCCTAGCTCCCACTACCATTTCTGGGTACATGCGAACATCCTTCCGCAGACGTGATGATGTATTTCCGGTCTGGCAGTCGCTCTGTCGCTTTGTTGTACACCATAGCGGTTTTCCCTGTATGCGTGATTTCCGATATAACATTGGCGAAAATATGTTCTTTTGTGGCACAAGGCCAAAAGCAAAACACATTCAAGTCCCAAATTATTACTGTTAGGAGGATTGTTTCAAAATAATGGCTAGCGGCACATTGAACACTACTTATCCATCGGCTGCATTCATTGTTACATAACATTCAATCTTGTGGTGCAATAGAGTGCTTTTGGTTGGGTATTTTGCAAATACTTGCATATGTGCACTTTAAATATTTGTGCATACTATTATGTAGGTAAAAAAAAATGGTGTGGGTGTGAATACATTCAACTAGAACATACAATCAACTGTTTAAAAGCCTTTATTTCTGGGGGGAGGAGCTGAACTATGGCGCTGTGAGGCAGCATAGCGGCTGAGCTCCGGATGCCCGCCTGAGTTCCATATGCCCTGGAGCCAGAGCCTACCTGGGCCCTTGCGTGGAGTGGCTGGGAAGCTGAGTGGTCTGGAGGTCTGGTGGCTGGTCACTTCGCTGGCGGCCAGTGCAGTGGAGGTCCCCAGATGATGTCCGTGGCCTGTTTCGTGGGACTGAGGACTGAGCCAGTGGGAGCCCGCGTGGGGACTGAGGGCCAGATACTGGAGCGGTCCTGTGGCCCGGCAGTGCCTGTGCGCTGGGGGTCAAAGAACCCGGAAGCAATGGGGGAGTAACTGGAGGGAAAAGAGCTGGCGGGTCATATAGAGGGAGAACTATACAGCTCGCCAGTACCACAATACAACATAGTTTTTCTATCTTGCGAGCTATCCCCAGAATCCCCAAGACCTCTGACTCAGGGGGGACCCTCCATGGTGGATTCTCAGGTTGAGGAACCCTGGCTAGGAGAGCAGATTGGAAGAAGGAGCAAGCAGGGACGGAACAGCAGCGCAGACATGGTACGCAAGTGGAGGGTGAATCGCTGCAGGTTTCGGTTAAAACTCTTTTAAGAACTGTCATCTTTGCAGTAAATTGGTACATGTAATGACCACTGTGTAGAAAGAGAAGAAAACTATTGGAGGGCCCCGGTGGTCTTGGGGGTCAGAGGGTCCATCTCTCTTTATAAAGCATAAAGGGACATTCTGGGACTATTAGCAGAAGGAAAAGAGGGCTGTCCTGGGGTCAGCATTTCTGATATACAGGAATAGAGGAAAAGGAATTGTAACGTTCCAGAAATGAAGAGTAGATGGACTAAAGGGGGGATCCAAAAACCCCCAACCAAGCGTAAATACTAGCACCCTAAGAAAGTACATGCCCCCACAGGAAAAAAGCCCTGAGACTCAAACTCGGGAAAATCATTATGGAAGATCAAAAAAATATGACGGAGACCAATCCAGACTTTCAATTGGGATATTGGAAGAGAACCAGTGTAAAGAACCTATAAATAGAGAAAGTGCAGGAGAACAAGGAAATATGGAACAGCAAGGACTTATGTCACAATCACTTCTAAAAAATTAGTTGGCGGAAATGTTCACGAAATTAGAGATGTCCATGAAAAATGAGATCGGGACACATTGCACTGATTTGGGTCAGATATTAACCCGAATTGAAGAAGCTGAGGGGAAAATGTAGGGATACGCACAACAAATTAACAAATTTGAATTGCAGGTGGAGGAGATGTGGAAAGAACAGCGAAAGTTATAATTCATGGTAGAAGATCAGAAGAACCGCAATAGAAGAAACAACTTAAGGATTAGAGGTCTACCAGAAGAAACGGAATAGAAAGAAGATCTACAGGAGAAAATGAAGAGAATCTGTAATGCAATTATGGGAAAACCAGTGACAGAGAAATTGAAAATTGAGAGAGGGCATAGGATTACACGGCCAAAAGGAATATCGGCAGAAAGCCCCAGAGATGTGATTGTCCAGTTCCACCATTTTGGAGATAGGGAACGAATATGGAAAGGGTTGCAGGACTGCACTGAAATAAAATGTGGTGAAACAACCCTGCATATCTTTGCGGACATCTCCCCAGAGACACTGGATAGAAAGAGATCCTTGAAACCACTGCTATGAAAGAGAAAAAAGTTTGATACAACTGGGGCTTTCCTGCATGTCTAATTGTGTGGAAAGATAGAAGATCGGCGTGGCTGAGATTTCCAGAAGAATTTATTGACTTTTGTGAGAAATTAGACTTACAAAAAATGGACCTTGAAGGATGGTCAGAGAGGTCTAGAGAGAGGGGAGGGCAGGGCTCAGGAGGATTGGCAACAGGTATCTAGGAAGAAGAAGTAGGGGGACATGGCATGGGAGGGCCCAGGAGAAGAGTGGAAATACTTTTTTTTTCTGTCTTTTTTCCCCCCGGTTCTCCTCGGCCGGGTCATGATTCCCATATTCCCCACCTCTCTTTCCACTGAGATTGAGTCAACGGGGGAGGAGATGGAGGGGATGTGGAGATTGTGGAGTGGGTGTGGGGTCCGAAGGTCAAGCATGCTGCCAGCTCCAACCTAGGAATGACATCCCTCCAGGAGAGGGGCTGGCATATGTGTTTTGAGTTTCACCCCAAAATAGGAATCGCCAGTGGGGAGTCCCCATGTCAGATTCCAAGGCACAATATAGGCCAGGAGAATTGGAGGGGTGGGTAGGTAAATAGAGGGGAAGAGGGAGAGAAAGGGGGAATAGTAGAAGAGGAAGAAGTGAGAAAGGCCACACTCCAAATTGTCTGTATCTGTTTTTTTTCTTGGTGAAAGTAATTCTAGTAGGGCAGGAAAATAATCGCTAAAATGAATGTCATGAAGTTTATGACTTACAGTTGCAAGAAAAAGTATGTGAACCCCTTGGGATTACGTGGAGTTTTGCATGAATTGGGCATAAAATGTGCTCTGAACGTCATCTAAGTCACAACAATAGAAGAACACAGTCTGCTGAACATAATACTACACAAACATTAGATGTTGCCATGGTTTAATTGCACATAACATGTAAACATTCACAGTGCAGGGAGGAAAAAGTATGTGAACCTTTGGACTTAATAACTGGTTGACCCTCCTTTGGCAGCAATAACCTCAACCAAACGTTTCCTGTAGTTGCAGATCAGACCTGCACAACGATCTGGAGTAAATTTGGACCACTCCTCTTCACAAAACTGTTTCAGTGTAGCAATATTCTTGGGATGTCTGGTGTGAATTGCTCTCTTAAGGTCACAGCATTTCAATTGGGTTGAGGTCAGGACTCTGACTGGGCCACTCCAGAAGGCGTATTCTGTGCTGTTGCAGCCATTGTTTTGTTGAATTACTTGTATGCTTTGAGTCATTGTCCTGTTGCATCACCCATCCTCTGCGGAGCTTCAGTTGGCGGACAGATGGTCATACGTTTTCCTGCAAAATGTCTTGATAAACTCTGGAATTCATTTTCCCATCAATGACAACAATCCGTCCAAGCCCTGAGGCAGCAAAGCAGCCCCAAACCATGATGCTCCCTCCGCCATGTTTTACAGTGGGGACGAGGTTGTGATGTTGGTGTGCTGTGCCTTTTTTTCTCCACACATAGTGTTGTGTGTTCTTCCCAAACAACTCAGTCTTGGTTTCATCTGTCCACAGTATATTTTCCCAGTAGTGCTGTGGAACATCCAGGTGCTCTTTTGCAAACTTCAAACATGCTGCAATATTCTTTTTGGACAGCAATGGCTTCCTCCGTGGTGTCCTCCCATGTACTCCATTCTTGTTTAATGTTTTCCTTATTGTAGATGTGTCAACAAAAATGTTAGCATGTGCCAGAGATTTCTGTAGGTCTTTAGCTGACACTCTAGGATTCTTCTTTACCTCATACAGCATTCTGCGCTGTGCTCTTGCAGTCATTTTTACAGGACGACCACGCCTAGGGAGAGTAGCAACAGTGCTAAACTTTCTCCATTTGTAGACAGTCTGTCTTACCGTGGACACATGAACATCAAGGCTTTTGGAGATACTTTTGTAACCCTTTCCAGCTTCATGCAAGTCAACAATTCTTGATCGTAGATCTTCTGAGAGCTCTTTTCTGCGAGGCATGGTTCACATCAGACAGTGCTTCTTGAAACCAGTAAACCCAAAACAGGTGTGTGTTTTTTAAGGGCAGGACAGCTGTCAGCAACACATCCAATATCATCACACTGATTGGAGTCAAGGTTGGCTCACTCCTGGCTCCAATTAGCTCTGGGAGAAGTCATTAAGCTAGGGCCTCACATACTTTTTCCTCCCTGCACTGTGAATGTTTACATGTTATGTGCAATTAAACCATGGCAACATCTAATGTTTGTGTAGTATTATGTTCAGCAGACTGTGTTCTTCTATTGTTGTGACTTAGATGACGTTCAGAGCAATTTTATGCCCAATTCATGCAAAACTCCACGTAATCCCAAGGGGTTCACATACTTTTTCTTGCAACTGTATAATGTGAAAGGGTTGAACTCCCTCACTAAAAGACATAAGATACTTAGGGAAATTAATCAACACTCCATAGATATAGTGTTTTTTCAAGAGACACATTTAACTCACGATACAAATGTGAAGATATATTCGAAGCAATATGTAATATTGATACTTGGAGAGTTAAACTTCCAAGAGAAAAAGACTATACCTTTTTCTCTCCCGTACATGGATCATATTCAAGACTGGACTACATAATGATCGAACATAGACCATTGGAGTCGTCGGTTAGCGCCAATATAGAGGTTATGTCCATCTCAGATCATGCTCCCATCACAATGAGGTTTCGGGTGGGTGAGGACCAAGATAAAATACCATGCTGGAGATTAAATGAGATGCTTATTCAAGACCCCGAACTAGAAAAAAAGATTAAGATGGGAGATAGGGCAATTTTTTGAGCTTAATGAGATGGAGGAAGTATCAGCAGCCACAGTCTAGGAGGCACATAAAGCTTATAATAGAGAAATACTGATCTCGATGGGAGCAGAAAAAAAGAAAGAAGAAGAGAAAAAAATAAAGGTAGTGACTGAAGAGCTCTATAAATTAGAATGGTTGCATAAAAAGAAGACAGGTACAGACGTGTATCAGAAGTTAATCATTAAAAGGGAAGAACTAAAAGATCTTATAGAACAGGAGTCGAGAAGGGTAGTTAAAAGGGTCTCAAAAGAAAGATATCGGTGGGAGAACAGACCTGGAAAATAACTGATGAGGAAATTAAAGGAAAAGAACTCAGAAAATGTTATAGAAAAAATTAAGGATGATAAAGGAGAAATGGTATATTTTACCACCGATATCACTAATAAGTTCCAAAAATATTATAGTCGTCTGTATGATGTGAGTTCCAGAGATCAAAAAAAAAGGTACCTCACGAGGATTGGACGTCGATCGCAAAAATCGTGAAGATTTTATTCAGGACCTATTGGAGGATGATATCCGAGCAGAGCAGAACTCGGGAGAACTTGACCATGACGGGGTTCCCACTACATCCGATCCCAGTGGCTCAAAGACGGCCTCGCAGGATAGGCATACATAGACTGACACTGGAGGATCACCGAATGTTGTCATCACACCACCGCCTGAGTGGGCCAGCACTGGAGCGCCTGTAACCAGCAGAGTCTCTCCTCAGATGCAGGAAGCCCTGGAACGCATCAAGGAGACAGATTTCAAGGCATACCTAAGGTTCATGGAACGCCAGGCTGAGGCCACCACCTCCTTTTGGTTCAGAGAAAGAGGAAACTCGCAATATCGCTATAACACTATAATAATTGAAATAATCATCCGCATAACCCAGTCATTGACACAGGCCGGTTATACGGAGATTTAAACCAACAGTAGCTCTCAGTGGCTCGCTGAGGGGCTGAGCCAGGTGCCACTCCAGACTCTGGGGTGGATCCCAGCTTTAGACTCAGGATCAACAAGACTCTCGGTCAGCTCAATGGTACACAGCCAACGTCCTCACTTGTCTAACTGCTCACACAAGAGCTAACAATTTCTTTTCTACCCAAAAATCAATTGGTATCTTCTTACAACAGCAAGCTTATTGCCTTATTTGGGAAAAGGATGCCATAGAAATCGGAATAGGGAGCCTGATTTGGAGTTTGAGAAAAATATCAAAATGCAAAGGTTTAGGAGCAAAATGAAGGACCGCACCCCTCTATGTGTGCATGATTGTGACACCTCCCCCCTCAGGTGGTTGCATGGGAGGGGACTACAATTTCCCTCCTGACGCAACCGACCTCTGCCCAGAGGTTCACCTTGGGTTGACAGGGTGCCATTGCACTGCGGGAGAACCAGGTTCCTTCCGTTGTGCCGATCAAGTGAGTGGTCACGGGGAAGCACCACTCGGCTGTGACTATCCGGACATTGTGGCAACTGCTGGGGTGCCCACCCATTCACAAAGCACTTCGGCTCAGGGCTGTTAGCTGCTAACATATTGAGATGAAGCTTTTTGTCGAGGTAGAGAATGAGCTTTCTCTCTCTCATCTCCATCCTCTGAACCAGGACTACATCTGTTCCCGAAGGTAGTGACGCCTGTGTGCCCCGGAACCGGACAGGCGAGTTCTGAAAATTGCTGCCCAAATGGGTCCACAGGTACCTTCGTCCAAGATGACCAGTCCTCTTTACCTGCTAACATCCAAGACACCAGTTCCGTCAGTTTCCTGTCTGCTAGGTCAGTCACGGGTCCAGCTGAGCCATGGTAGTTGCACCCAGGCGTCTTACCGTAGCCAGCTGCATCCAAGACTGACGAAACCTGCTTCTTGACCTGGGGAGTCGGCCAGGCCATAACTGCCTCAGTCTCCCCATTCCCAGACCTCTGGGGGTCTCTTCCTACCGGTGGTTCCCAAAGCTGAACCACTGACATGCCCCTCTGACAGTTACCATTTTCAACTGTCAGACTAGGCACGGGCAGTTCGCTCCTGACTAGTGACAGGGGCCCAAGTTGCTCTTCCCAGACAGGGCCGAGCACCACTAGGCCCCTAAAGTGGGCAACTGCACCCCGTTCCATTCCACATTGTAGGCCATTCCTGACCCCTGGGGAGGTGGTTGGTGCGCTCTCAACCCCAAGTAGCTTTCCCGAAAATTCAGGCAAGCCACAAGGGGTGGTGAAGGCTGACTCGTCCTGAGCCTCCTGGGTTAGAAATGGTGACCCAGACCCTCTGCTCAGGTCCATGATGGTTAGACAGCGGACCCCTTCCGGATGCTTTATTACCTCATGGCTCCTGGGCATGGGGTAGGCCACAACCACAGGGCTGGCGCTCAGTTTCCAAAGGTCCTCATAAAGTCTGGTCATCTGATCCTGTTTGGGGACCGAGACTACCGGGGATGTCCAGACTCTAGCTGCCCCCTGGATTCCTGACAGCACCATTCCCTCTGTCTCTTTGGCCATTCAGTCTGCACCTCCTGTGAGATGAGGTTGGCTGAAGGCATGGGGGAAAGATACACCCTGCCGTCCCACTCATGAACAGCACGGTGAGCTCTCGCCGGGTTTTCCTGAACTCTGACACAATCTCTCATAGGCCCTGCCAGCAACTCCTGTACATCACTGGAAAGGAGAGGTGATTGGAGCTGAATGCCGCAGCCCCCTCTCGGAGACCCGCTGATCAATTCCAATAAGGCCCCTCGCACTTCCAATCCAGGTGTGCTGTCACTGCCTAGGACACGTGTTTGTCTGCCTGGTGACACACCAGGACAGGTCATATCATATGACATGCTTTCAGTCTCCCTGTCAGGCATTTGTTTACCTTTCTCAGCAGGGAAGCTCACAGCTATCTGGCTTCTGAGGTCCGTGTGTGAATTGCTTTCCAGTGCTGCCTTACATGTGGAACTACAAGTCCCAGCCGGCTGTCCAGTACCCTGCAAGGACAACGCCTGGACACTTATCAAGGTAGAATCCTCTGGGCCTGGGCAAGGAACAGGCCTACTCAGACCATCCCTTTGCTCAGCCCCCGGAGATTGTACCTTTGCCCCCTTCACAGCACTGTGGGTGACCCCCAACAATGAAAATACATCATTTTTATCTTCATGACCATCATCATCATTCGCATTACCAACATCATCATTTGCGTGATTGACATCAATATCAGCTTCATCGTCATCAACAGGTACGTTTCTAATGTCCATGACACATGAGTTCGATACCTCCCCAGACAAGGGGATTTCTTCTCCTTCTCCAGCTAATGAAGAATCTTGCACCCCACTCCATTCCCAGCCCCCTCCCTCTGTCCATCCGCAGGTGGCCCAGACATTACCCCAACATCTGCACACAGTCCCTTGGCATGTCCAGATAGTTCCAGGGGAACCTTCCGGGTATTCTCGGCAGGGGCATAATAAGAAACAACAGTACCCAAATCAGCACCCAACAAAACAGGTGTGGGAATTTCCTCCGAGACCCCCACCTCCCTCATCCTCCTTCCCGCACCCCGATCGATGAATACCTTTGCACAGGGTATGTGTGAACGGGTCCCCCCAACTCCTGTGAGGGTAAGGAACTTTCCTGGGATGAGGTTCCTTGGCTTAATCACCTCTGGCCAGATCAAGGTGACTTCTGCTCCGGTGTCCCGGAAACCAGTTACAGACCGGTTGCCCACAGTGACTAGCTGCAAGTTGGCGGGGGTTACCCGCATCTTCCTGTGGACAAACAACACTGAAGAAGAGTTGCTGGCCGGCTGGCCAGATGATGTCATCTGCTTCTGCTCAGGACATTGCATCCTGAGATGTCCGGCTTTCCCACAAGTAAAACATCTGCGGTTGTTAGGCAGGAATGGCTTGGCCCCAGGTGCTGCAGGTGTTGGTTGAGGGGGATCTTGACTCACCGGCGTAGGAGGGGTTGCTATGGGCAATTTCCCTCCTTTTCAGCCATTTGAAGGAGCTTTGCGAGGGTCAGACACCCGCGTGTGAACAAAGGTATCTGCCAAATCGGCAGCAGCTTTAGCAGAGGCTGGTTCTCTTTCTAAGACAAACTGTCTGACGTCTGCCGGGCAGATATCTAGGAGCTGATCATGAGATCTTCCAAAGACTTGTAGGAGTCAGCTTTCAGTCCTTTAGTCCATTGTCGGAATGTGGTGCATAAGCGACTCACCACATCCGTGTAAGAGTCCCCAGGTCCCTTTTGCATGGACCTGAACCGCTTGCGGTATACTTCCGGGGTCATCTGGTACTTCCGGATGTTGGCTTCTTTTAAAACTTCATAATTGTCGTCCTGCCCCTCTGGAATTTCAACAAACGCATCCAGGGCCTTGTCTCGTAGCCCTGGTGCCAGGTACCGAGCACATTGTGTTTGGGGCACATGGTACTGATGGCACGTTTTTTCAAATGACAGTAAGTACGTGTCAATGTCACTATCTTTTTCCATCACTGGGAACTTGGCTGTGCCCATGGCCAGAGTGGCGTCCCTGAGATCTAGGGACAGAGGTCATGACCCGGTCGCTGTGGCTGGAGCCTCGCCATCTCCAGCTCATGACGACGATCAGCTTCCCTCTGCACCGCCTCTCTCTCAGCCGCTCTTTCAGCTCAGCGTTCCTCTCTCTCCGCCGCTGCTTGCCATTCCTCTCTCTCCGCCACTGTTTGGCATTCCTCCACCTCTCTGTCAGCTGCTGCTTGGCGTTCCGCTGCTTCTCTGTCAGCCAGGCGTTCCATGAATCGCAGGTATGCCTCAAGATCTGTCTCCTTGATGCGTTTCAGGGCTTCCTGCATCTGAGGAGAGACTCTGCTGGTTATAGGCGCTCCAGTGCTGGCCCGCTCAGGCGGTGGTGTGATGACAACATTTGGTGATCCTCCAGTGTCAGTCTCTGTATGCCTATCCTGCGAGGCCGTCTCTGAGCCACTGGGATTGGATGTAGCGGGAACCTCATCAGGGTCAAGTTCTCCCGAGTTCTGCTCTGCTCGGATATCATCCTCCAATAGGTCCCAAATCAAATCTTCACGATTTTTGCGACCGACGTCCAATCCTCGTGAGGTACATTCTGCCTTCAAATCACCTTTTGCTCATGTTCTCATATTCTGCTACACCAGGCATAATTGCAAGCAAAGATAGAATAGAAAATAGAAAAAGGAAGGAGCTGTTGCTATATGTCTCTCTCTCTCTCTCTCTCTCTCTCTCTCTCTCTCTCTCTCTCTCTCTCTCTCTCTATATATATATATATATATATATATATATATATATATATATATATATATATATATACAGTGGGGCAAAAAGGTATTTAGTCAGCCACCAATTGTGCAAGTTCTCTCACTTAAAAAGATGAGAGAGACCTGTAATTGGCATCATATGTAGACCTCAACTATGAGAGACAAAATGAGAAAAAAAAATCCAGACAATCACATTGGCTGATTTGGAAAGAATTTATTTGCAGATTATGGTGGAAAATAAGTATTTGGTCAATATCAAAAGTTCATCTCAATACTTTGTTATATACAGTTGCAAGAAAAAGTATGTGAACCCCTTGGGATTATGTGGAGTTTTGCATGAATTGGGCATAAAATGTGCTCTGAACGTCATCTAAGTCACAACAATAGAAGAACACAGTCTGCTGAACATAATACTACACAAACATTAGATGTTGCCATAGTTTAATTGCACATAACATGTAAACATTCACAGTGCAGGGAGGAAAAAGTATGTGAGGCCCTAGCTTAATGACTTCTCCCAGAGCTAATTGGAGCCAGGAGTGAGCCAACCTTGACTCCAATCAGTGTGATGATATTGGATGTGTTGCTGACAGCTGTCCTGCCCTTAAAAAACACACACCTGTTTTGGGTTTACTGGTTTCAAGAAGCACTGTCTGATGTGAACCATGGCTCGCAGAAAAGAGCTCTCAGAAGACCTACGATCAAGAATTGTTGACTTGCATGAAGCTGGAAAGGGTTACAAAAGTATCTCCAAAAGCCTTGATGTTCATGTGTCCACGGTAAGACAGACTGTCTACAAATGGAGAAAGTTTAGCACTGTTGCTACTCTCCCTAGGCGTGGTTGTCCTGTAAAAATGACTGCAAGAGCACAGCGCAGAATGCTGCATGAGGTAAAGAAGAATCCCAGAGTGTCAGCTAAAGACCTACAGAAATCTCTGGCACATGCTAACATTTTTGTTGACACATCTACAATAAGGAAAACATTAAACAAGAATGGAGTACATGGGAGGACACCACGGAGGAAGCCATTGCTGTCCAAAAAGAATTTTGCAGCACGTTTGAAGTTTGCAAAAGAGCACCTGGATGTTCCACAGCACTACTGGCAAAATATACTGTGGACAGATGAAACCAAGATTGAGTTGTTTGGGAAGAACACACAACACTATGTGTGGAGAAAAAAAGGCACAGCACACCAACATCAAAACCTCATCCCCACTGTAAAACATAGCGGAGGGAGCATCTTGGGCCTGGACGGATTGTTGTCATTGATGGGAAAATGAATTCCAGAGTTTATCAAGACATTTTGCAGGAAAACGTACGACCATCTGTCCGCCAACTGAAGCTCCGCAGAGCATGGGTGATGCAACAGGACAATGACCCAAAGCATACAAGTAATTCAACAAAACAATGGCTGCAACAGCACAGAATACGCCTTCTGGAGTGGCCCAGTCAGAGTCCTGACCTCAACCCGATTGAAATGCTGTGGCATGACCTTAAGAGAGCGATTCACACCAGACATCCCAAGAATATTGCTACACTGAAACAGTTTTGTGAAGAGGAGTGGTCCAAAATTACTCCAGATCGTTGTGCAGGTCTGATCTGCAACTACAGGAAACGTTTGGTTGAGGTTATTGCTGCCAAAGGAGGGTCAACCAGTTATTAAGTCCAAAGGTTCACATACTTTTTCCTCCCTGCACTGTGAATGTTTACATGTTATGTGCAATTAAACCATGGCAACATCTAATGTTTGTGTAGTATTATGTTCAGCAGACTGTGTTCTTCTATTGTTGTTACTTAGATGATGTTCAGAGCACATTTTGTACCCAATTCATGCAAAACTCCACGTAATCCCAAGGGGTTCACATACTTTTTCTTGCAACTGTATACTTTGTTGGCAATGACAGAGGTCAAATGTTTCCTGTAAGTCTTCACAAGGTTGGCACACACTGTTGCTGGTATGTTGGCCCATTCCTCCATGCAGATCTCCTCTAGAGCAGTGATGTTTTGGGGCAGTCGCTGGGCAACACGGACTTTCAACTCCCTCTAAAGGTTTTCTATGGGGTTGAGATCTGGAGACTGGCTAGGCCACTCCAGGACCTTGAATTGCTTCTTACGAAGCCACTCCTTCGTTGCCCAGGCAGTATGTTTGGGATCATTGTCATGTTGGAAGACCCAGCCACGTTTCATCTTCAATGTCCTTGCTGATGGAAGGAGGTTTGCACTCAAAATCTCACGATACATGGCCCCATTCATTCTGTCCTGTACATGGATCAGTCGTCCTTGTCCCTTTGCGGAGAAACAGCCCAAAAGCATGATGTTGCCACCCCCATGCTTCACAGTAGGTATGGTGTTCTTTGGATGCAACTCAGCATTCTCTCTCCTCCAAACACGACGAGTTCTCTTTTGGTTTCATCTGACCATATGACATTCTCCCAATCCTCTTCTGGATCATCCAAATGCTCTCTAGCAAACTTCAGACGGGCCCGGACATGTACTGGCTTAAGCAGGGGGACACGTCTGGCACTGCAGGATCTGAGTCCCTGGCGGCGTAGTGTATTACTGATGGTAGCCTTTGTTACGTTGGTCCCAGCTCTCTGCAGGTCATTCACTAGGTCCCCCGTGTAGTCCTGGGATTTTTTCTCACCGTTCTTGTGATCATTTTGACCCCACGGGGTGAGATCTTGCGTGGAGCCCCAGATCGAGGGAGATTATCAGTGGTCTTGTATGTCTTCCATTTTCTAATTATTGCTCCCACAGTTGATTTGTTCACACCAAGCTACTTGCCTATTGCAGATTCAGTCTTCCCAGCCTGGTGCAGGTCTACAATTTTGTTTCTGGTGTCCTTCGACAGCTCTTTGTGGACAGGTGTCTTTTATACTGATAACAAGTTCAAACAGGTGCCATTGATACAGGTAATGAGTGCAGGACAGAGGAGCCTCTTAAAGAAGAAGGTACAGGTCTGTGAGAGCCAGAAAACTTGCTTGTTTGTAGGTGACCAAATACTTATTTTCCACCATAATTTGCAAATAAATTCTTTCCAAATCAGCCAATGTGATTGTCTGGATTTTTTTCTCATTTTGTCTCTCATAGTTGAGGTCTACCTATGATGTCAATTAAAGGCCTCTCTCATCTTTTTAAGTGGGAGAACTTGCACAATTAGTGGCTGACTAAATACTTTTTTGCCCCACTGTGTGTATATATATATATATATATATATATATATAAAATATGCACCGCTTGTTTCTAAGGACCATTTCCACAGAGGTTACAATCCTTCAGTGCAGAGCGAATTTTTAACACTGCACTGAAGCTCTTAATTCAATTATCCCACGTACGCTGCCAACAATATGTCACGGGCGCAGGATCGCTGTCACTAATATGTGACGATCCCACGATCGCTGCCACCAATATGTCACGATCGCGGCATCAGACCTCAGACCTTCTCACCAAACTCGTGACCAAAGGACTGGCCGCTCCAAACCGCGATGCCACAACAATGCCACACCCAGCTGCACCCTGCACAACGATTTTCCCACTAATGGGTACCGATCGAAATGCCAGCAGCCTGAATCGATTGTTACTGGGTCAGGAAAAGATTCCCGCCCCGGCTTGTGAAGTGGAGGGGCGAATAAATCCCTTCTGCAGACTGTCATCAATGTATTCTTTTAGGGCGCCCAACTCTCATTCAGACAGCGGGAAGATTCAGCCGAAGGGAATCTCGGATCCCAGGAGCAGGTCAATAGGGCAGTCATAGGCCCGGTGCGGAGGGAGAATCTCTGCACCTCGCGGGCTGAACACGTCAAAGAAATGATGGTATGCGGAGGGCACAGTCTGTGCTAGATCTATATCTGTATTCACACACAACAAGCTTGGGGGCCCTGGTGATGACTTTAGGAGACAATGCTCCTGGCAGTATAGTGAGTGAAATTGAACAGATCCAGTCTTCCAGTTAATTTGGGGATCATGAGCCCGTAACCATGGGAGCCCCAAAATCACTGGAAATAGAGGGGACGCAATAGCGTCCAAGCGGAGGAGTTCCTGGTGGTGGCCTGCTACTGTGGTGCACAAAGGAGGGGTCTCTCGATCTACCAACCCTGATTTAATTTGTGAACCATCAGCCAGAAAAATATTCAACCCTCGTTCTTTGGACAATAACGGAATTCGTTGCTGAGCTGCAAAGTTAAGGTCCACAAAGCAACTTCTTCCTGGGAGCTGGAACGAGATGGGCACGACTACATGAGTAGGATCATCTACACAGGTTGGAGACATAGAAAAAATGGTAGAGTACTTACAGAGCTTCTCAGGACAGGAACGCACCATGTGACCCGCTGCTTCGAAGTATAAGCATAGATTATTCACTCTTCGTCTGTGGCGTTCCTCAGCCGTGAGAGATGGCCGCATTAACCCAAGTTGCATAGGCTCTGAACCGACCGGGTCTGACGCCGTAACAGTAGGAGCGGCTAGGGCCTGGACGCGTCCCTCCAAGTGTTTATAACCCTCTTCCAGCGTCTTGACAGCTTGGGTAAGGGCAGACAGATGGTGGCACATCTCTTCCCAGGGAGAGGGTCCTCCTCCAGACTCCGTCATGGCCGTATGGTTCTGTTAGGGACAAGCCGGTGGTAGCCTCTAGCGTTCCACAGACCAGAATTCCCCAGGGCGCGGAATCTAAGTTCCGACCTGCTTGTTCACCAGAGCCCCTGATGGTGGGGATGGACTTGGAGCAAGCCGAGACCAGGTCGCGACCCCTGGGTGCAACCAGCTGTGGTAGAGGCACCTGTCGGTGGTACGCAGCAGGTGAGAGTCTGATGTGAGGAGGTAGAGTAAGCGAGGTCAGACAGGCCGGGTCGGTAACAGCAGAGCAGGTCGGTACAAAACAGCAGGCAGAAGAATAAACGGATCACGGTCCAGGTTTGGCAACAGGAGATCAAAAGTGCAGGAGAAGGCAGGAGAATGGTCAGGCAAGCCAGGGGTCAGAGCAGGAGAAGTCAGCAGATCAGGATATGGCAGGATCAGCAGCAAATTAAACTCTCAGGAAAGACCATACGGCACTTGAGCATTGCAAGAGCTGGGTTTAAATAGCCCGCCCGACTCCTGACAGGCGCTCCTGGGTCCTAATGCTTGCCCAGCGCCGTCATTGGTGACAGGCGCGCCTGGGTCCTAGTGCCCGCCTGCCTGTATGTTTTGTCAGGACTCTACGCATGTGCGGATTCAATCGCCGCAGCGATCTTCCCATTCCCTGACAGTCTGGTGGCGAGGTCGGCCCCAGACCAACCCTGTGGATCCCACGAATGGACTTACCTCGGCTTTCCTGGGACCCTACCACTTCAGCTGGGAGGAGGTGAGAGATCGGTGCGCCGGTAGAGGTGGAGGAAGTGGAGAGGAGATAGACTAGTGGATAGACTGAAGATCAGTGGAGAGGTGATGTTGATTTATTTGGAAGGTATCAAGGTCCTACCTTTCCTCAGGGCTTGTGCTGCTCCATGTGCTTGCATCCATCTTAGGTGTCTGCAAAGCATTGTGGGATCCTTTATGCTTTCAGCCCCTGTGGCTCCTCCCCCAGGAGGTGGCGGCTTATCACATATAAGTCTGCTGTTTGTAGCTGTCCATTGCATTCGTGTCCTGTCTGTTGCACAGCAGCAAGCTCCTGTTTAGTTTCTCATTGCTCTCCTGGATACCGACTTGGCTTTGGCAAGACTCCTTCCTGGCTTCTGACCCCGACTCTGGCGACCATCCTTCCTGGCTTCTGACCCCGGCTGTGGCGACCATCCTTCCTGGCTTCTGACCCCGGCTGTGGCGATCATCCTTCCTGGCTTCTGACCCCGGCTCTGGCGATCATCCTTCCTGGCTTCTGACCCCGGCTCTGGCGATCATCCTTCCTGGCTTCTGACCCCGGCTCTGGCGACCATCCTTCCTAGCTACTGTTCTACCAAGTCATCCGCTGTTGCCATTGGACTTGCATAGACTCTGTCTTGGTTCTGTATAATAAACCTACCTTTAATTGCACCTCCTTGTGTGTCTGGCTCCTCGCTCCCTGACACTACACGAATGCCATGAATCCTGACGGTGCAGGTACGCCCTCACTGCCTATGTTGGTTGCCAGACTTGATCAGCAGGATCTCTTGTTGGTTCAGTTCGCTCAGGTGTTGCAGACGCTGCTTGCACGCACAGAGCACCTTACTCCTGGTGCTATTAGGCTGGTTGTCACTCCTGTGGTCGCTCCCGCTGTTGCTCCGGTTGTTGCGCCTACCTCCGCATCTGCTGCCGCACCTGTGGTGCCCAGAGGTATGACTGGTTCAGCCCCCCTTCCACAGCGCTTTGGGGGTGAGCCGAGTCAGTGTCGGGGTTTCCTTAAAACCAAGTGGGCATATATTTTCAATTGATACCTCACGCTTTTCCTATGGAGAGGTCAAAGGTGGGCTTCCTAATCTCGCTGCTCTCGGACAAGGCCTTGGCCTGGGCAAATCCCTTATGGGAGAACGATAATCCTGTGATTCACGAGTTTGCCGGTTTTGTTGCCTCCTTCCGTACGGTATTTGATGTGCCTGCTCGCTCCGCCTCTGCTGCTAAGCTGCTCATGTCCATGCATCAGGGTTCACAAACCGTTGCCGAGTACGCCATAGAATTTTGTACCCTGGCGGCAGAGGTGGGTTGGAACAATGAGGCTCTGGTGGCTGCTTTCTCTCATGGTCTCTCAGATGCGTTGAAGGACGAGATTGCAGCCAAAGAACTGCCTGTGGAGCTCGAAGCACTCATTTCCTTCCTAATCCTGATTGACACCAGGCTCAGGGAGAGGCCTTCACTCAAGGAGCGTCTGCAAAGGCCTCCTAACCGATTGGCGCCTACGTTTTCTGTCCTACCCGTTCCTCCCTCTCCTCCCATGCCTCCTGGGGATGGCTTGTCTGGCAGTGAGACCATGCAGCTGGGGTTTGCTTGCCTTTCTGAGGGGGAGCGGGCCTCTCAGCGTTGGGAGGGTCGCTGCCTGTACTGTGGTCTCGGTGGGCATTTTTGGCAGTCCTGTCCGGTCCGTCCGGGAAACCATCGCACCTGAGATCCTGTTGGGGGCAGATCTTGGGTGGAGTTTCCTCGTCCCCGGTTTCCTGCAAAGATAAACCGCTAATCACCGTTATCCTCTCTTGAGCTCGGTGACGGCCCAGGCATTGGTAGACTCTGGTGCTGGCGGGTTGTTTATGGACAGTTCGTTTGCTGCCCAGTACTCCATTCCTCTGCAGGCTCGAGTTACTCCATTGGTCCTTGAGGTGATAGATGGCAGGCCCCTGCAACCGCCGCAGGTTATCCACGAGACCCTGCCGGTTGAAGTAGCTATTGGGGCTGTTCACAGGGAGTTGGCCTGTTTCCAGGTAAGTTCTTCCCCTTACTACTCTGTGGTTTTGGGATATCCCTGGCTTCAGAAGCACAATCTGACCTTTGATTGGCGGTCGGCCGAGATTCTCTCATGGTCTCCACAGTGTGGGGCCGGTTGCATAAGTGGACCTGTTAAGGTGTTGTGTGCCTCCTCGGACTCTGTGTTGCCTACTGACTATGGGGAGCACCTGGACGTGTTTGACAAGGTGCGCGCCGGTGCTCTGCCTCCTCATCATCCATACGATTGTGCCATAACCTTATAACCCGGTGCCACTCCTCCGCGTGGCAGGGTGTATCCTCTTTCGGTTGCGAAGAATCAGGCCATGGAGGAGTACGTTGCGGATTTGCTTTCCCAGGGGCACATTCGCAAGTCTACTTCTCCAGCAGGAGCTGGCTTTTTCTTCGTGAAAAAGAAGGGCGGTGAATTGAGGCCTTGCATTGATTTTAGGGGTCTCAATCGAATCACGATTAAGAATGCTTACCCAATTCCGTTGATTACCGAGTTGTTCGACCGCCTCAAGGGAGCAACGATCTTTACTAAACTCGACCTTAGGGCTGCGTACAACCTCGTACGGATCAAGGAGGGCGAAGAGTGGAAGACCGCGTTCAACACCAGAACCGGCCACTATGAATCCCTGGTTATGCCCTTCGGGTTGTGTAACGCGCCCGTGGTCTTTCAGGAGTTCATTAATGATGTCTTTCGTGACTTGTTGCAGCAGTGCGTGGTGGTTTACTTGGACAACATCCTGGTTTACTCTGCGTCTATGGAGTCTCATATCCAGGATGTTAAGCGGGTGCTGCAACGGTTACGTGAGAACGAGCTTTTCTGTAAGCTCAAGAAGTGTGAATTTCACCGATCCCAGGTTGCCTTTTTGGGCTACATCATTTCCGCTGTGGGATTTTCCATGGACCTCAGAAGGTTTCGGCAGTTCTGCAGTGGCCTCGTCCCAGTGGTCTTCGGTCCATTCAGCACTTTTTGGGATTCGCCAATTATTATCGGAAGTTTATCAGGAACTTCTCCACGCTGGCCAAGCCTCTCTCAGATCTGACCAAGAAGGGCAGTAATCCCCACGAGTGGTCATCCGAGGCCATCTTAGCTTTTGAAGCTCTGAAATCCGCCTTTGCTTCGGCTCCGATACTGTCTCATTCCAATCTTGGGTTGCCTTTTGTCCTCGAAGTTGATGCATCTGAGACGGGAGTAGGCGTCCTCCTGTCTCAGCGTCGGTCGCCCAATGGAGCCCTACTTTCCTGTGGGTTCTACTCCAGGAAGCTTTCCTCCGCAGAATGCAACTACCAGATTGGAGACAGGGAGTTGTTGGCCATTATTCAGGCTCTCAAGGAATGGAGGCACCTACTCGAGGGTTCTGCGGTTCCGGTCCTCATTCTCACTGACCACAGGAACCTGACGTATCTCTCGGAAGCTAAGAGGTTGACGCCCCGTCAGGCCAGATGGGCTCTGTTCTTGTCGCGTTTTAACTATGTGGTCTCCTATTTGCCTGGCTCCAAGAATGTCAGGGATGATGCCTAGTCGCGGCAATACTCTGAGCTGTCTAGGGAGGACTCTGAGCCGACCTCGGTCATACCTTCGGATCAGATCCTGGCTGCCATTCGTACCAGCCTGACTTCTCCCCTTGGAGAGCAGATTTTGGCGGTTCAAACTGATGCTCCCTCTGAGAGACCGGCTAGTACCTGAGGGATTGCGCACCCGCTTGCTGCGTACCTACCATAATTCCAAGACCGCTGGTCATCCAGGGAGGAACCAGTTGTCCTGGGTCATTTCTCATTTATTCTGGTGGCCATCTCTCCGTTCCGACATCGCCTGATATGTAGCTGCATGTTCCGTCTGTGCCCAGAATAAATCTCCTCGGCATCTTCCATTGGGCCTTCTGCAACCCATTCCCAATGGGGAGCATCCCTGGTCACACCTGGGCATGGATTTTATTGGCCTCCCTGCGTCTCGAGGCCATACGGTCATTCTTATGGTCATTGATCGTTTCTCCAAGATGTGCCATTGTGTTGAATTCAAGAAATTGCCAACTGCGCAAGAACTGGCTACGGTTTTCGCAAGGGAGATCTTTTGCTTACATGGGTTACCTAAGGTGATTGTCTCAGACCGTGGGAGACAGTTTGTGTCCAGGTTCTGGCGCGCCTTCTGCTCCCAGTTGGGTATCAAGCTCTCCTTCTCTTCGGCCTACCACCCGCAGTCCAATGGAGCTGCGGAGCGTTCCAACCAGGCCCTGGAACAATTCCTTTGCTGCTATATCTCAGCCCATCAAGACAATTGGATCGATCTTCTGCCATGGGCAGAGATTGCGAGGAACTCGGCTGTCAACTCCTCCTCCGGGATGTCTCCCTTCATGGCCAACTATGGGTTCCAACCCGCTGTATTGCCTGAGTTGTTTTCGCCACAGGACATTCCAGCTGTGGATAACCATCTTGCTGCCCTGCGTTCCTCGTGGGGGCAGATCCAGAGGTCCTTGAAGGACTCAGCTCAGCGCAAGAAGCTCCAGGCTGATCGTAGACGGTTGCCCGCTCCTTCATACCAGGTCAGAGATCGGGTGTGGTTGTGCACTTGTAACCTCAATCTTCGGGTGCCCGCACCAAAACTGGCTCCCCGTTTTGTTGGTCCTTTCCGCATCCTCTGCAGGGTGAACCCGGTTGCCTATGCCCTTGCTCTTCCTCCTGGGATGCGTATCTCCAATGTCTTCCACGTATCCCTGTTGAAGCCTCTGGTCTGTAATCGCTTTACTGCCTCTCTGCCTCGGCCTCGTCCTATCCTGGTTGACGGTCATGAGGAGTATGAGGTGAGCCGCATCATGGACTCTCGGTTGGTCTGTGGTCGGGTGCAGTTTCTGGTCCATTGGCGTGGTTATGGTCCCGAGGAGCGTTCCTGGGTTCCTTCTGCGGATGTTCATGCTCCTGCCCTCCTCCGTGCTTTTCACGCCCGCTTTCCCCAGAAACCTTATGTTGAGCCGCGGAGGGGGAGGGGCCCCTGAAGAGGAGGTACTGTCAAGGTCCTACCTTTCCTCAGGGCTTGTGCTGCTCCATGTGCTGGCATCCATCTTAGGTGTCTGCAAAGCATTGTGGGATCCTTTATGCTTTCAGCCCCCTGCGGCTCCTCCCCCAGGAGGTGGCGGCTTATCACATATAAGTCTGCTGTTTGTAGCTGTCCATTGCATTCGTGTCCTGTCTGTTGCACAGCAGCAAGCTCCTGTTTAGTTTCTCATTGCTCTCCTGGATACCGACTCGGCTTTGACAAGACTCCTTCCTGGCTGCTGACCCCAGCTCTGGCGACCATCCTTCCTGGCTTCTGACCCCGGCTGTGGCGATCATCCTTCCTGGCTTCTGACCCCGGCTCTGGCGATCATCCTTCCTGGCTTCTGACCCCGGCTCTGGCGACCATCCTTCCTGGCTACTGTTCTACCAAGTCATCCGCTGTTGCTGTTGGACTTGCATAGACTCTGTCTTGGTTTTGTATAATAAACCTACCTTTAATTGCACCTCCTTGTGTGTCTGGCTCCTCGATCCCTGACAGAAGGGTGGACTATGCAGTGTTAAAAGAGAAGCAGTATACCGTCTTAAACTGTGCATAAGCAGGAAAAATGACAAGGAAAAAGGGAGAATTGTCAGTGGCTCAGGAGGCTTGTGGTACACAAGCACAATGCACAGTAAAAGATAAAGGTAAAGAAGTGGCAATGAAATTAGAATCATTTGCGCACAAAACTGGAAATGTGCAACAAGCTAAGTCTAGCTTCACCATTAACATTATCTAGAGCAGTGGTCGGCAAGCCGCGGCTCGCGAGCCACATGCGGCTCTTTACAAGCTTAAATGCGGCTCTTCTGTGTGCCGGGCGCCCGCTCCCCTCCCTCCCCTCCCTCCTCTCCCTCCCCTCCCTCCTCTCGGACAGGCGTGTGCCGGGCGGCCGCCCCCTCACCTCCCCTCCCCTCCCTCCTCTCGGGCGGCCGCCCCAAAAGTCAGGACTCTGCAGCTGTCAGGATGTAGGCGGGGCAGCCAGGATGTAGGCGGGGCAGCGTGACAAACTCCTCTCCTCTCACAGTCCGCCCTGAAGACCAGAACGGCGCGGGAAGCAAGGCGAGAGGAACGCGCGGAGCAAAGGTAAGTGAATTGACACAGGGGGGACTTACTATATGGGGGATGAATTACTATATGGGGGGGACTTACTATATGGGGGACTTACTATATGGGGGGGGACTTAGTATATGGGGGATGAATTACTATTTGGGAGATGAATTACTATGGGGGGGATGAATTACTATGGGGGATGAATTACTGTATGGGGGATGAATTACTATATGGGGGATGAATTACTATGGGGGATGAATTACTATATGGGGGATGAATTACTATGGGGGGGATGAATTACTATATGGGGGATGAATTACTATGGGGGATGAATTACTATGGGGGATGAATTACTATGGGGGGATGAATTACTATGGGGGATGAATTACTATATGGGGGATGAATTACTATGGGGGATGAATTACTATATGGGGGATGAATTACTATGGGGATGAATTACTATATGGGGGATGAATTGCTATGGGGGATGAATTGCTATATGGGGGATGAATTGCTATATGGGGGATGAATTACTATGGGGGATGAATTACTATATGGGGGATGAATTACTCTATGGGGGATGAATTACTATATGGGGGATGAATTACTATATGGGAGATGTATTTTCAGTTTTAAAATGTGGCTCTCAAAATAAATTTCAATCGTGGTTTTGGCGAGATTTGGCTCAGTTGAAAAAAAAGGTTGCCCACCACTGATCTAGAGGACCTAAGTTGTCTGGTGGCTCCCCTAAATTGGCATCAGTGCCCTGCATTCTAACTACAATAGGAATACTGGATCAGTTTATTTTGGAAGTCTCAGTGATGGAGGAACCATCATTAAGAGAAGTATTGGAGGCAGTGAATGGGTGCAAAGCTACTTTGTCTGAAATGACTGACCAGCTGAAATGCATTAAAGAGGAGTTATTGTTTAAACATAACCTGCAAAAAGTACAGAAGCGCACTACGGAGTTAGAGAGTAGAGTTAGCGAGGTGGAGGATGTGTCAATACCTATGAAACAACAGATGGAACTGTTGAATGGTCAAGTAGATAGGCAAAGTGGCAAATCGGAGGACCTGGAGAACCTCTGGTGGAGAAACAACATCCGGATAGTAGGCTTGCCAGAATGCAGTGAAGGGAACAACATGAGAGAATTTCTGGAAAAATGGATACAGGATATTTTTGGAAAAGGACTCTCCCCCTGGTTTGCAATTGAAAGCACATAGGGTCCCCTCGAGAGCTTTATTAGTAGGAGAGACTTCAAAATCAGTGCTCATGATACTTTTCTGTTTTAAGGACAGAGATATAATATTGAGGAAAGTAAGAGAGATGAAGGACATAATGTATAATGCTGTAAAAATCAAATTTTTTCCAGATTTCTTGGTGCAGTTAGAGAAAGAGAGTGAAATTTGTCGATATCAAGAGGCACCTGTGGCAGTTAAATGTTCAATATGCTATGTTGTACCCTGCACGACTGAGAGTTGTGGCACAAGGGGTAGCTCACTTTTTTGAGACATCAAACACAGCCGCCTCTTTGTTGGAAAATAATTAGCAGTCTTTAAAGGCCCAGTAAAGAGCTAGATAGTCACTGGTAGAATAAATTAAAGAGTACATGAGTATGATTGGACAGACACAGGGGTTTGGTTTTCTTTTTTCTTTTTTTAGGAGCAACAGAATGGAGCTAAGGGATTAAAAGTGTAATTGTTAGAGAGTTACAAGTAGTGTGATATTGACATATGGTTTGTAGAGATAAAAAAATGTTTTTATTTACACAGGTAGAAATTAAGCCTGTGTTCACATATATGCAGTTTGGTGTATCACATATGATTCGCACAGGAACCGCACCGTATTCCTGTAAAAATCACATGCGATTTGTGTGCAGTGCGATTGGAGCCATACAAAATGTATGGCTCTAATTGCACCGCACCCAAACCAAAAATGTGCAGGACCCTTTTTTTGTCCGCACCAGAATCAGATCGCATGGGTATTCACACCTATGTGATCCAATTCTGCACATTTCAGTGCATTTTGCAGACTGCTTTCGGGGTGTTGTTAGCTTAACATACACACCGGGGGTACGATTCTGATGTGGAATTCACACAGAAAGCACCATGAATTCCACACCTCATCAGTGTGAACCAGGGCTAAAGGTCACTTTCAATGCCCCCGGAGGTGTTCGGGGGGGGATTTTTTTTTTTTGGGTGGGGGGAGGGTGGTCAGAGGTGAGCACAGACACAGAAAAAAATTAAAGAGAAGAAAATAGGTTGGAGTGTGATTCCTATCCTCTCTAAAATTTACATTTTTTATTTCCAAAATTCCCTTATCTTAAAACTAGCCTAAAGGGCATAGTTCAAAATATTATCTTATTGGAAGGTACAGTTGTGCTCAAAAGTTATACCCTTGGAGAAATAGTAATATGCAGTACTATTTTTAACCACCTGCCCTCCAGAAATTTTACCATTTTGTGTGATACGACACTGCGTTACTTTGACTGAAAATTGTGCGGCCATGCAATTAAATTTATGTAATTTGTTTCCCACAAATAGAGATTTCTTTTGGTGGTATTTGATCACTTCTGTGTTTTTAATTGTTTGCTTTATAAACAAAAGAAGACTGCCAATTTTGAAAAAAAAACTATTTTTTTTACTTTTTGCTATAAAACATATCCAAAAAAAATAGATGTTGTCATACATTTAGGCCAAAATGTAGTCTGCTACATGTCTTTGCTAAAAAAAATCCCAATAAGTGTATATTAATTGGTTTATGTGAAAGTTATAGCCTCTACAAATGGCGGTATATATACTGGAATTTAAAAAAAAAATTCTATACTAGTAATGGCGGCGATCAGCAACTTATAGTTGGACTGTGGGACTTCGGCGGGCAATCTGTCACTGGGGGGAACTGACTAACTGCCACTGACCTCTCCAGTGACACTAATACAGTGATCAGTGCTAACAAAAGCAATGACACTGTACTAATGACACTGGGCAGGAAGGGATGGGGCGATCAAAGGGTTAACTGTGTGTTAGGGAGTGATTTTATTGTGTACTGTGTTGTGTTTTACTAAGCAGACCTGCTAATTTCTATATCTTTGCTGTGCAGAGAGATAGAAAACAGCACGTCCATGCTGACAGGAGAGAGATCTGTTTTGTTTACACGCAGGTCTCTCCCCTCTCAGCTTTGCTGATGATCACCAAGTCCTGGCCGAAAATCGCTGTCCGGGACCCAGTGATTGACATCCTCAGGAGCCAATAGCAGCAGAACTGCAAAATCACGTATACAGTATTTACATGATTTTGACCAGCTGCTATAAGGCGGAGGGCAACTGGTTAAAGAAAACATGAGTGAGCAGGCAAAATACATTTCTTTTATTTCTTATGGGATTCATATTCAGCTGTAGGTCATAACAGAATGGCACAATCATAAAACAAAATGTAAACAAATGAAATGACCCCTGTTCAAAAATCGACATACCTTAATATGTAATATAATTAATACTGTGTATTGCCCCTGTTAGCACCAATGACAGTGTGCAGTCTTTTGTAATAGTTGTCAATGAGGCCTCAAATTCTTGAAAGTGGTATTGCTGCCCCCAATCATCTTGGCAAAATGCCTCCAGTTCAAAGTCTTTGGTCGTCTTGCATAATTTGCATGTTTGAGATCTCCCCAAAGTGGCTCGATGAAAATAAGATCAGGAGACTGTGATGCCCAGTCCAGAACCTTCAACTCTTTCTACTGTAACTACTGGAGGGTCAACTTGGCCTTGTGCCTAAGGTCATTGTCATGCTGGAATGTCCAAGAGTGTCCCATGAGCAGCTTTTGTGCAGAATGCAAATTGTCTGCCAGTATTTTCTGTTAACATGCTTCATTCATCTTGCCATCAATTTTCACAAGATTCACCATGCTTTTAGAGCTTACACAACCCCAAAACATCAGTGAGCCACCACCATGGTGTGAGGCATGTCAAGGTGTTGTCAGGCATATTGTAACCGTGCTTTTTTGTAGCATTGGCACAGTAAAGGCTTCTTTCTGGTATCTCGACCATGTAGCTCATTTTTGTTCAAGTACATCATATTGTGCTCCATGAAACAAAATACAGTCTTTTTCCAGATCAGCATGCATTTCTCCTGAGGTTACCTGTGGGGTTTTTTTTTTGTATCCCAAACAATTCTTCTGTCAGTTGTGGCTGCAGTCTTTCTTGGTCTACCTGACCTTGGTTTGGTATCAAGAGATCCCCAAATGTTCCACTTCTTAATAAGTGATTGAACAGCACTGATTGGCATATTTAACACGTTGGATATCTTTTTATATACTTTTCCATCTTTATAAAGTTAATTTACCTTGTTATGCAGGTCTTTTGACAGTTATTTACTGATCCCCATGATTCAATATCTAGACTGCTTAGAGCATCCACATGAGAGCTAACAAACTTATTGGTTATTTATACACAGACTCTAATTGCAATTTCAAATCCACAGATGTTGGAACCTAACCTTAATTGCCATTTTAACCTGTGTGTGTTAGCTTGTGTGTCTGTACCAAGGCCAAACATTCCAGGGTATGTAAACTTTTGATCAGACATTTGGGTGATTGCTGCTATTGTTATGATTCAAAAAGCAGCCACACAACTATGTGATAATAGATGGATTCAAATGAAAAAATTGACACAGCTTTTTGGCATGATCAGTCATATTTTCAATATCAATGCCAAAATGTTATGATCTCTGCTAGGGTAAGCTAACTTTTGAGCACGACTGTACTCCTATAGATTATTGAATGTTTGTTTAAGCATTGACTGTACCTGCCCACCAGATGACACTCTAAGAATAGGAATTCCTATGTTAGGTCTTCTGGAAATAATATTTGGATCTATTCAATTCAATCTTATATGGGATATAATAATTTTATTCCCCGGGATAAATATGTTATCCTTACAGTAGGATGTATAAGTACAGTCCTCGGTGTGTGTGTAATATTATATATGATAATATTCTTTAATGTGTTTTCATTTTAATCATGTGGCATTTGCTAAAGATGTGTGAGTTTATCTAGAAATATTTTTTTTAATGAATTACTATCAATCATTTAAGGATATCTGCATAATATTACATTTCATAATTTTCTATCTTACTTCTGAATCAATAAAACATTACAATTTCCTATTTTAAGTACGACAATAATACATATACATGATACTATATTTCTTATCATCATCATTAATTCCTTTATATATATAGGATGTCCTATATATGCATAAGTTGAAAAGTGTTTTAATATTTTAATGTTCTTAATTCCAATCTTGTCCTGAAGGTAAAACTGTTTTGTCTTATGGAATATTAAAAAAAAAAATATTAAGTTAACTTCCACTTGACCTCTCAGTTTGTGAGTTTCTTTTAGAAAATCTGCCAGAAAGTTTGCTCTTGTCAAATATCCCTTCCTGTTTATAAACAGAGACAATACGAACAACTATATGAGTGTTGTCTTTTTGCTGTGCTGAAGTTATAGACTTTATTTTTCCCAGTTATAAACTGGTTGTTTGTTTGAAAAGTACATTTCTTCATTGTCAGACTCTCATGTTTCTACAGTCCTGAAATTAGTAACTATTCATGAAAAGGACAGAAATAACCATCAGTGCTACAGGAGAACCTGCCCTCTAGTCTTGCATACATAGAGACAGTCACAGAAATGAAGGGCAAATCTTCCACTGTCTTTTTCAGATCAGATAATCCATCAGTAGTCTGGTGATGAACTCTTTGCTGCCCTCTTCAGATTGGGGAGATCCTTAGGAACTGAAACAAAGCACACAAAAAGAGGGTACACCAGCCTCGTGCATTAACTTAAAGCCCTTTTAATTGAAATAAAATTAATTGAATTCACTCCAGTGTAGACAAGCACATCGATGGTCCAACCAGTACAAGTGATGCCCATGCACCTGGAGTGAGATTTAAGTGTTTCCAGGGCAGAACCCTCTTCAACAGAAATAACACAGGCACACTGAGCTAAGTGAATATATAGCACATATCAAATGGAGAACAAGCTTAATGAAGCCTCCCACTGGTCATAGCTGGGGGAAGAGACGAGGTGCAGCCGATAACAGCACACATATGCCAACAAATCATTGTAGAAAGATAAAATATTAAAGATAAATGATAAATAATAAATATAAATAATAATGATAAATATGCATACATGAATAAATTAATCTATACCGAGCCAGGAGGAGGAGGAATGAGTTTGGGATGAAACTGCGGTGTGTGTGTGTGGCTGCTGGAGAGATTCACATTCCTGGTCACCCTGAGAGTGAAGATGTGTGGGGGAGTCCAACAATTTTCACTGAAACATGAATAAAGGAGTCCAGAGACATCTCCATACAAGACACTGAAGTCCATCCTCTGGAGGAGAGAGAAGAGCCTCCTTCTGGTTATTCTTCTCACCGTTTTACTTCTCTTCTTTCTGGGATCCACTACTGGTACATTAAATGAGATTTCTAGAGTGGAGGAGCTGTTTTTTGCTTGGAAAGATCTCTCTGTTCAGAGATTGTTACGTTCCACTTCTGATACACCATAAGAAATTCCTACAGCTGAGGCTAAAGACATTGCCTGGAGGAATTTCTCTGCTTAGTCTGATCTTATTTTATTTCTGGTGAGTGCATAGTGGTGGAGGACTGTCACGGATGTCTTTTTTTTTTTGCCCTCATGTATGGCACATTTGTTTGGATTACTGGTCATCACACTGTATCACTGAAGATTTTTCTGTTTCACTTGGGACTTTCACATATATAGATGTTATATACAGTCAGGTCCATAAATATTGGGACATCGTCACAATTCTAACATTTTTGGCTCTATAAACCACCACAATGGATTTGAAATGAAACAAACAAGATGTGCTTTAATTGCAGACTGTCAGCTTTAATTTGAGGGTATTTACATCCAAATCAGGTGAACGGTGTAGGAATTACAACAGTTTGCATATGTGCCTCCCAGTTAAGGAACCAAAAGTAATGGGACAGAATAATAATCAGAAATCAAACTTTCACTTTTTAATACTTGGTTGCAAATCCTTTGCAGTCAATTACAGCCTGAAGTCTGGAACGCATAGACCAAAAGTAATGGGACAATAGCTTCTCAGCTGTTCCATGGCCAGGTGTGTGTTATTCCCTTATTATCCCAATTTCAATGAGCAGATAAAAGGTCCAGAGTTCATTTCAAGTGTGCTATTTGCATTTGGAATCTGTTGCTGTCAACTCTTAAGATGAGATCCAAAGAGCTGTCACTATCAGTGAAGCAAGCCATCATTAGGCTGAAAAAACAAAACAAACCCATCAGAGAGATAGCAAAAACATTAGGTGTGGCCAAAACAACTGTTTGGAACATTCTTAAAAAGAAGGAACGCACCGGTGAGCTCAGCAACACCAAAAGACCCGGAAGACCACGGAAACCAACTGTGGTGGATGACCAAAGAATTCTTTCCCTGGTGAAGAAAACACCCTTCACAACAGTTGGCCAGATCAAGAACACTCTCCAGGAGGTAGGTGTATGTGTGTCAAAGTCAACAATCAAGAGAAGACTTCACCAGAGTGAATACAGAGGGTTCACCACAAGATATAAACCATTGGTGAGCCTCAAAAACAGGAAGGCCAGATTACAGTTTGCCAAACGACATCTAAAAAAGCCTTCACAGTTCTGGAACAACAGCCTATGGACAGATGAGACCAAGATCAACTTGTACCAGAGTGATGGGAAGAGAAGAGTATGGAGAAGGAAAGGAACTGCTCATGATCTTAAACATACCACCTCATCAGTGAAGCATGGTGGTGGTAGTGTCATGGCGTGGGCATGTATGGCTGCCAATGGAACTGGTTCTCTTGTATTTATTGATGATGTGACTGCTGACAAAAGCAGCAGGATGAATTCTGAAGTGTTTCGGGCAATATTATCTGCTCATATTCAGCCAAATGCTTCAGAACTCATTGGACGCCACTTCACAGTGCAGATGGACAATGACCCAAAGCATACTGGAAAAGCAACCAAAGAGTTTTTTATAAGAAAGAAGTGGAATGTTATGCAATGGCCAAGCCAATCACTTGATCTGAATCCGATTAAGCATGCATTTCACTTGCTGAAGACAAAACTGAAGGGGAAAATGCCCCAAGAACAAGCAGGAACTGAAGATATTTGCAGTAGAGGCTTGTCAGAGCATCACCAGGGATGAAACCCAGCGTCTGGTGATGTCTATGCGTTCCAGACTTCAGGCTGTAATTGACTGCAAAGGATTTGCAACCAAGTATTAAAAAGTGAAAGTTTGATTTCTGATTATTATTCTGTCCCATTACTTTTGGTTCCTTAAGTGGGAGGCACATATGCAAACTGTTGTAATTTCTACACCATTCACCTGATTTGGATGTAAATACCCTCAAATTAAAGCTGACTGTCTGCAGTTAAAGCACACCTTGTTAATTTATTTCAAATCAATTGTGGTGGTGTATAGAGCCAAATATTTTAGAATTGTGTCGATGTCCCAATATTTATGGACCTGACTGTATATTACCCATGAGCACACATTATGTTTATATTTTGCTTTATTCCTAATTGATCACTCAACGCTGCACTTTTTTATGTTCATTTTTTGTGGATGAAGGGGTTCATTTCTTGTGCTAGCTGATTTTTATTGGCTCTTTAGCACTCACTTGTACTTATATTGATATTATGAATAAATGAATAGTGTCAGTAGCGATAAACCTGAGTCTTGGAAAAGATAATCGGCTTTACTTTCAATGAAAGACATGACAACATGGAGATGGTATATTAAATCCACATGGACTGCCAAGGAGCCCTCTATCAATTCTTATGCTGACTGCACACCAGTAAGCCACCTGAGGCACAAACCACCCCAATCTGAATGTTCCTGCTGGCACACACACCAGTAGCTACAGCACAAATAAAACAACTACAGCCTAACAGGAAGCAGATGGAGCTGTCTGCCAGGCAACTCTACTTGCTCGAGCGCAAGCGAGTACTGGAGCTTCTCTGAGGAAGAGGGTTCTGCCCTGGAAACGCATGAGCCTCATTCCATGTGCATGGGCATTACTTGTACTGATTGAATCCTTGATGTACCGGTCACCACTGTTTTTTGTTTTTTTTTCTTTGGCGGGCCGGGCAAATGTCTTTGGTAGGCCGTATGTGGCCCGCGGGCTGTAGTTTGAGGACCTTTGCTTTAGAGGGATAGAATAGGAGCCACAACAAGAAAGAAAGAGAAGAAAGATCAGAAGAGGAAGAAGAAGAAGAAGAGGTAAGAAGTCAGCTCTGACAGTAGAACCGTTTACTATTAAAATTTTCAACCTGTTGGGTGAATCTATTACAGAGGCCAAACTCAATATGGGTCTTAACTTTGCCACTCCTTCCCTCCTGAATCAATATGAACCATTTGTTGATTTGAATAGGTTCATAAGAAGTCACACAGTGAATTAATATTATGCTATGAAATCAGTGAGTGGGTTTTCCTCCAAGCAGGTAGAGGAAGGTCACCCACGTGTGATATTTTGGAAAGCTTGAGGTCAGACTTTGAAGGAGATTCCCTATTAAATCTCTTTTTTCCCATTTGATTGAATTATTAGAGACAGACATGAGCGAGTCATACATCCTTTCAGACCTTAGTATGTTTTTTACCGCCATTGGGCCAAAGGTAATTTCATGTTTTATAAAGTGGTTTATTCTGAAATCACTAGGATTTGTAAGCAGGGCCAAAAAATAGAGAAGGAGGTGACACAAGGTCTCAAGTCTCGCGTCATAATTAGGCAAGCGGATAAAGGTGGGGGTCTAGTTACAGTATACATACTTGAGGACCATATACATCAGAATATTATTAAGTGACCAGAAGAAATAGGAAAAATTATTAGGGATCCTATTGTATCCTATAAAATATTGTTGAAAGTTACCCTGGATCATCACTAAACAAGAATGGCAGTTTTTGTATCGGGCTTTTTCCATGACCCCTTTTTGTACCATATACCCAAAATCCATAAAGACAGCATCAGTCCTCCAGGTAGGCCCATTGCAGTTGGTATTGTTAGTCTTACCAGCAACTTGGGCTGCTACATTGATTATTTTCTGCACCAGATGGAGGTTGCCCTCCTATGTTAGGGACTCTGGCCACATTTTGCAGATCCTATTCAGCTATTTGTGGCAGCTGGGCTACAAATGAGTCTCCTTGGATGTTTCTTCCTTATATACGTTCATTCAGAATCAGTTTGGTGTCCAAGGGGTTCAGTTTTTTTTTTCTTTGAGTAAGGATCCCAATATGCATTCTACACAGGTGAAATTCATTTCAGTTTACATTCAATTTACACTAAATCACAATTTTAAATTTTTGGGATAATTTTACAAAACAAAGAATATAAACTAAAAAATGTAAAAAATTCTATCGTGACATATGCAATATTTAATCAGTGAAAGATATTAAACAACCCTGATTCAAATAGTCACCAGATAAAAAAGTTCTATGAATCAACTCTTAAAGAAAAAGAAAAGACCCTGCATGACTTAATTGAGGATCATAAAAAGAACCCTCAGGCTGACCTACTCGGCCAGATGGGAGCCGCCTGGTTAGAACTAAATGTTTGTCTCACCACAAGGGCTGAAAAGAACCTTTGATGGTTTCAGGCTAAATTTTATTCCAAAGCTGACAAGCCTGGTAAATTTCTGGTGAATTGGCACCTAGGCGCCCCGATCCTCATATCCCCAAGATCAGGAGAGAAGATGGCTCCTTCACGCAAAACCCCAAACTTGTCTTGCATGAATTTTCTGCTTCTTCCAGGATTTATACACGAATGCAAACACGTCCAGCCCACAGGATTGCTGACAGAACATAGGGAACTCAAGGAAAAGGCTATTACAATCGACAAAGTCCTGTCCATTCTCAAACAGGACTCGGTGGGTAAGGCACCTGCGCCGAGCAATAGAGCTCATTTCAATATTGTACTCCTTATGGGATGGTGAAGGTACAAGACGTGAGATGCTTTTAACCCTAGACATACGAAAGGCATTCGATTCCCTCTCGTGGTCCTACCTCTTCCAAGCGCTGGAACGATGGAACTTTGGTCCCAAATTTATTGCCTCGCTTCACTTTCTCTATAGCAATCCTACAACGCAAATATCTCTGCGAGGCCATAAATCGATACCATTCACTATTTCCTCTAGCACCTGTCAGGGGTGCCCGCTTTCTCTATCCGTCAGGACTCTAACATATTAGGGAACACGAGTGGCGATCTAACCCATGAATGTGCACTTTTCGCAGACGATCTGCTATTGTTTGTCACCTCCCCACATACCACCTTACCATACTTATTTTCCTTATTGGACCAATTTGGTCGGATTTTGGGCTTACTGGTCAATTGGTCCAAATCGGAGGCCATGAATGTCAACCTACCGAGTGCAGTGCAAAAAAGCCTTCAGGCTCAGTACCCATTCATGTGGCAAACTGTTTCACTTCTCTACCTTGGGGTTAAATTGACTCCCCAGATTTCATCGCTCTATAAAGCAAATTACTCAGTGCTCTTCAATAAGTTATTGGAGGATGTGAGGACCTGGTCAGATGCAACCTTGTCTTGGATGGGCAGAATCGCATCTGTGAAGTTGACGGTATTGCCCACGATAGTATAATTTTTAAGAACCCTACCTATTTCAGTTCCCATGGAGGCCTTAAGACAGTTCCAAACAAAAATCTTTAATTTTATCTGGGGCGCCAAGGGCAGTAGACTGGCTCAGACTACAATGTATACTTCTAAATATCTGGGTGGCCTAGAGGTCCTAGTTTTTCAGATATTCTACATTGCAGCTTAACTCACACAATTATCTCAATTCCATCACAAACACTATAGATTGGTTATCTATAGAGGCCCAAGCTTGCTCCCCATTCCAATAGACTTGGTGCTTTGGCTCCCCTCAAATATCAAAGGGCCATTTTGTGTATAACTCTTTTCCATTCCATTGGCTTATGGGAGTTGACTTGCAGACAGTGGCCCCTCAGATTATCCCAACACTCCCATACCACCCCTTTTTAATAATGCTCAATTTCCTCCGGCTATGTCACCTGTTCACTTCTGTTGGTGAATGAACAAGGGTCTTTATCGTATAGGACATTTTCTTGACCGTAGGTCAGTATATCTCTCCTCATTATGTACAGGATTTTGAGATGCCCCCCTCTGAGAGCTTTCACTTACAACAAATACACCATTTCCTATGTTCTCTGCAAAAGAAAAGCTCCAACCTTACAGTCCGAACACAGTTCAAAAACAGATATTCAATTGACCCTCCAGAGGGGTTGCATCTCAATGCTATATAAATATTTTGTCTCCCCATCATCAAAACTCCCCTATCAAACTGTTTGGGAGCGGGATTTGGGCATTACCCTGATGTAGAGGACTGGCGGACTTGAACTACGCGCATACATAAGGGAATTATGAATGTTTCCCTGATTGAAGAAGGGAACCAGGTGCTCGCAAGATGTCATTTAGTGCTCTAAAATATACCCGGGTTCCGCACCCTGCTGCTTTAGGGGCTGTGGCCAGGTTGGCTCCAGTCTTCATACGTGGTGAACCTGCCTCTAGGTCCGGCATTTTTGGATATGGATTCATCCTTTATTCTATACAGGTACTATGGTTAACATCACTGAAGATCCTCAGATCGCACTGCTCAATGAATCCATGGACAATATCCCGAGATCCAATAGACTACATATTTCTGGTGGCCAAAATAGCCATCTCTACAGCTTGGAAAAGCCCTGTGATTGACTTAACCTTAATGAAATGGAATCTAACTTGGATCATGTTACATGAAAAAATTGTCATTGTCCTGCAGGACAAACAACCCCTGTTTGAAAAAACATGGAACCCCTGGCTTTCTTATCTTTCTTATCTGCAGATATCGGACAACATCGTATTGGAGATCTGGCAGTTTTCCTGGACGGGCATGTCCTCAGTCTTCTACTGTTCTCTTTTCTGCTCCTATTCTTCTTTTCTCTCCTTTCCCTTGTTTTGTCTGCCTTAATTATTTAGTCGCAATTTTGGTCCCCTTGTCGGACCTTTTGCTTAAGGTTAAAGATTCTAGTTTAGATTTTATATGTGATACATCCTTCAAAAGACTGAGGTTGATACACTTGAATCTTCCTATTTTTTGAGAACCTCCTGACAGACATGCAGGTCTGCTGCTTAGTACAGTAATGGTTCATGTATTGGCTATGGTTAATTATATATCATAACTGTTTTCATTTGCCCAGTTAGTAGGGTCGGTGGGCGTAGTCCTGCTCAACCTCCCTGCTGAGCATGCAATGTTGATCAAAATCAAGGTCCCTTTTTGGTTAAAGTCCCTTCTGGAACATAAAGGTTTATATAGTGTTACATGGGACTCTTTATAATTGGTCACTTTGATGCAGTTCCTCATACTTACACATGGACTCTCTTTCCTGGCTGAACCCCTGCTTTTTATAATCTTTCTTGTGTTGTTTTTTGTTATTGCCGTCATTGTATACATTTTGACTATGTAGAAAGTTCAATGTGGTACATGAGTTATTCTGTACTGTCCTGTTCTGTACTGTATTACTATTTAAAATCTTAATAAAAAGATTGAAACAGAAATTAAACAATAGTCCAATGTGTCCGTGTACTGTATTCTTATTAAACATAATTTCAAAACGTGAATGTTCATGATGTTGCTTCCAAATTGAGTTTTTATTGTATAATTATTTCTCTCAGCATTCTTTCATCATTTGTGCATATATGGGCTGCACAGTGGCTTAATGGTTTGCATGTCTGCCTTGCAGTAAATGGGTCATGGGTTCGATGCCTGACCATGGCACCTCCTGCATAGAGTTTGCATGTTCTCCCTGTGCCTGCGTGGGTTTCCTCCGGGTACTCCGGTTTCCTCCCACACTCCAAAGACATGCTGGTAGGTGAATTGATTCCTGTCCCTAGTATGTGTATGTATGAATGTGAGTTAGGGACCTTAGATTGTATGCCCCTTGAGGGTTAGGGACTGATGTGAATGTACAATATATATGTAAAGCGCTGTGTAAATTGACAGCGCTATATAAGTACCTGAAATAAATAAATAAATATCCCTTCACCAACACTATAATGCTTTCACCTTATATTCTGGCCCAATGAATATTAGGTCTCATGCGCTTTCCCCTTTAAGTGGGGTCTCCTATGCAATAACTGTTGTCTCCAGCATCCAGATGTTCCTCAATCCGCCTCCATTCACCGCAATCAAATTCAGAAATAGAAAAGGATATATAATTCTCTCTGTATAAAATATAGTATTTTTTTATTCAAATTGCAGATACGGTACTAAACTTAAATTGTGCACATATCCTGGTGTGAAGCAGGTTACAGGCATTACATCAAGGTAAACCTCCAACAAAATGGCCAAACGTATATTTTCAGCTCATGGTGTGATGTCACCGGCTCCTTCAAACAGTGTTGCATCATCTGATCATGAAGCTTTATCAGGGGATAAGGGGCTGGTGTGTCCATGATGCTTTATATGCCAGCTACTATGATTATCGTCATAGAAACCAAGTAACAACAAATAGGACCACCATTTTAAAGAAGATCAAACAGGTGTTATTATAGATAGTCTTTTGCACGGATGCCATTTTCATGGAGTGCCATGAAAAAAATAAATAAATAAAATCCCCAAAATTACAAGTATATATAAAAATTGCAATCAAAGGCAAGTATTACAAATGAGTGCTATATAAAAATACTACTACTAGGAAAACACATACATATACTTATTAACCCCATTCTTCCCACATGCCTATTACTTATATACAGTACTAAACGTCCATACTGGGTTTACATAAAAATACATAAAACAAGATTGACTAAAAAAAGGGGGCTATATAATCATACCTAAATCCAGCTGCAGATTAGAAGGGCCATACACTAGGCAATTAGCCACACATAAATTCTGGTAATAATTTAACCACTTGCCTACTGGGCACTTGCACCCCCTTTCTGCCCAGGTCACTTTTCAGCTTTCAATGCTGTCACACTTTGAATAACAATTGCATGGTTATGCAAAACTGTACCCAAACAAAATTTTTGTAATTTTTTTTGAGACATATAGAACTTTCTTTTGGTGGTATTTAATCACCACTCGGTTTTTTATTTTTTGCTAAACAAATGCAAAAAGACTGAAAATTTGAGAGAAAAAAGTTTTTTCTTAGTTCCTGTTATAACATTTTGTAAATAAGTAAGTTTTCTCCTTCACTGATGTGCGCTGATGAGGCTGCACTGACAGGTGGCACAGATGGTCACTGACAGGCATCACTGATGGGCACGGATATGTGGCACTGATAGGCGTCATTGATTGAGGCTGACTGATGTGTACTAATAGACTGCACTTATGAGGGAAGCACTGCTAGGGGGAATTGATGGACACTGAGAGGCATCACTGATGGGCACTGAAGGGCAGCACTGATAGGCACTGATGGGGAAGCACTGATAATCAGGGCACTGATGATTGATCAGTGCCCTGATTATCAGTGTAGATGTCCCCTGTGTGGATTGCTGTTTATCAGCTGTCAACGTGAGGAGAGGACTGCTGATAACCGGCATTTCCTGTTTACATGTGATCAGGTATGATCACATGGTAAAGAGCCTATGTCATCGGCTCTTTACTGTGATCGGTAATCCACTGTGTCTTAGGGACAAAGCGCACCACCAATCGCCGTGTGCTTCTGGGGGCGCACATGTGCAGTGAGAGTGGAAGGACATCATTGGACATCCTCCCAGAACAAGAGAGCTACCACCCATCTATCATTTCCTAATACGGTGGGCGGGAGGCAGTTAAAGGTCCAAATGCCAAAAGAATGTGGGTAGGTATAAGGGGTGTGGCAGGGCGGTGTCCAGCCATGGTCAAAATCAAGCTGAAAACCCTGGATTCTCAACCAGGCAGGTTGAGGGGCTCCAGAGAGTTGATGTATTGCAGAGGAAACTGACTTTTCGGTTTCCTCATTTATTCATTAAGTCTGTTTTGGGATCTGGAGCCTGGAGATTTCAAAGAGATCTGGGAGGGATGAAATCTCCAATCCTGGGACCAGGTTTTGGGAATGGCCAGGACACTGATTGCACAGGTGTGTGCAGGCCTTTTTGTAGAGGCCTAACCATGGTTCTGGGCTCCACCCCGGCAGACAGGAGTCAGGAGGGCTCCACCCTGGCAGACGGGAGGTCTCTGCCTTGGAGTCAGGTGGAAGCCAGACTAGCTGTGTGCTAGTGGCCAGCTGTGTGCGAGAGCCATGTTTTGGGAGGAGTCTGCAGGAGACAGACTTAAAACTGCGTAGAAGCCAGGAGGCTGAATACTGTTTAATTTGCTTGATGGTGGATACCCCTGCGTGGGAAGCATTTTTGTTTATGGAACTTTTTTCTTTTAAATAAAAGTGGGCAAAAAAGCCCTTAAAGAAGCGAGTTGCTGTGTGCTTTAACAAGAAAAGCTCTACCATTTTGAAGCGAGTTCCCACAGGAGTCATGCAACATAGATGCCATAGGTAGCTGTAACCATACATACTGTAAATCCCAGTACATATTTCGAGGCCCGGATCCCAAAAGAACAAGGATTCTTAATGGGCCATACACTATAGATATCACAGGAATGTAGGTAGATTTAAGGGGCTGTACACTATGAATAATTCTACTGTGGGCAAGACGTGGATTGCTTTATTTACATCAACTGTATGAAGGGGGCTTGCTCAAATCTTTTGCACAATTATGCAGAGTTGCACATTCTTTCACAATAGTCATTCTGCTACATACAGCTTAAACATGCAGTGGAGGCCCAATTTGGTCTTCACAATATCTGTCTTAGTACCTCAAAACTTGAATGAGCCCTTCTAAATCTAAAAAAATGGAACAGTACTTACAGAATCCACAATGATATTACTACATCAACAGGATTACACATAAATAGAACAATGTGGATACGCAGATCCCGTAATGGACAGAATAACAGAAATAGTAATCAAACAAAACTGAGACCACAAGGATCCAAAGCCTTCTTGACAGTACCTTCTTTTTCCATTGTACCTTTTATTCTTTCCCGGCCAGATGTAAACATAAATGGGGGAAAGGAACAAAGCCCAAAACATGCCTTCAAATACTAAAAAAAAACCACATCAGCAACAAAATCTGGTTCAAACAAGACATCTCATCAGAGAAAATGGGGGATGCACATGATCTCCCCTAAGGGGAAGAGTGGAGCCACACACCTGATATAAAATGTCACACCTGCAAAAGTCGGCCGCTATCAGTTGTGGAGGGGCGAGCCCAGGTGTATCCAGCCAACCCTGTCATATCTGCTGGAATTTACGATAAGCATTACGATGTTGGTATGTGAGTTTTTCCCACGGGAGTAATAAATTAACATAGTCTATCCATTGCTTACTAGTCGGGGGAGCCGACGATAACGAGTGCCTTGCTATCAATTTCCTAGCCAGATATAAAAGTCTAAATACCATAATATACACTCCTGGTTGAAACAGTTCTTAGTCCAGTGCCCCCAGCAGACATTGCAAGGGATCCTGGGGAACAGTATATTGCGAAACTAAAGAAATAAATTGGAGAACCTCACACCAATATCTACAGTGGGGCAAAAAAGTTTTTAGTCAGCCACCAATTGTGCAAGTTCTCCCACTTAAAAAGATGAGAGAGGCCTTTAATTGACATCATAGGTAGACCTCAACTATGAGAGACAAAATGAGAAAAAAAATCCAGACAATCACATTGGCTGATTTGGAAAGAATTTATTTGCAAATTATGGTGGAAAATAAGTATTTGGTCACCTACAAACAAGCAAGATTTCTGGCTCTCACAGACCTGTACCTTCTTCTTTAAGAGGCTCCTCTGTCCTGCACTCATTACCTGTATCAATGGCACCTGTTTGAACTTGTTATCAGTATAAAAGACACCTGTCCACAACCTCAAACAGTCACACTCCAAACTCCACTATGGTGAAGACGAAAGAGCTGTCGAAGGACACCAGAAACAAAATTGTAGACCTGCACCAGGCTGGGAAGACTGAATCTGCAATAGGCAAGCAGCTTGGTGTGAACAAATCAACTGTGGGAGCAATAATTAGAAAATGGAAGACATACAAGACCACTGATAATCTCCCTCGATCTGGGGCTCCACGCAAGATCTCACCCCGTGGGGTCAAAATGATCACAAGAACGGTGAGAAAAAATCCCAGGACTACACGGGGGGACCTAGTGAATGACCTGCAGAGAGCTGGGACCAACGTAACAAAGGCTACCATCAGTAACACACTACGCCGCCAGGGACTCAGATCCAGCAGTGCCAGACGTGTCCCCCTGCTTAAGCCAGTACATGTCCGGGCCCGTCTGAAGTTTGCTAGAGAGCATTTGGATGATCCAGAAGAGGATTGGGAGAATGTCATATGGTCAGATGAAACCAAAATAGAACTCGTCGTGTTTGGAGGAGAGAGAATGCTGAGTTGCATCCAAAGAACACCATACCTACTGTGAAGCATGGGGGAGGCAACATCATGCTTTTGGGCTGTTTCTCCGCAAAGGGACAAGGACGACTGATCCATGTACAGGACAGAATGAATGGGGCCATGTATCGTGAGATTTTGAGTGCAAACCTCCTTCCATCAGCAAGGACATTGAAGATGAAACGTGGCTGGGTCTTCCAACATGACAATGATCCCAAACATACTGCCTGGGCAACGAAGGAGTGGCTTCGTAAGAAGCAATTCAAGGTCCTGGAGTGGCCTAGCCAGTCTCCAGATCTCAACCCCATAGAAAACCTTTAGAGGGAGTTGAAAGTCCGTGTTGCCCAGCGACTGCCCCAAAACATCACTGCTCTAGAGGAGATCTGCATGGAGGAATGGGCCAACATACCAGCAACAGTGTGTGCCAACCTTGTGAAGACTTACAGGAAACATTTGACCTCTGTCATTGCCAACAAAGTATATATAACAAAGTATTGAGATGAACTTTTGATATTGACCAAATACTTATTTTCCACCATAATCTGCAAATAAATTCTTTCCAAATCAGCCAATGTGATTGTCTGGATTTTTTTTCTCATTTTGTCTCTCATAGTTGAGGTCTACCTATGATGCCAATTACAGGTCTCTCTCATCTTTTTAAGTGAGAGAACTTGCACAATTGGTGGCTGACTAAATACTTTTTTGCCCCACTGTATGTAACTTGGGGCAGAGCCAGAGCACATGAATGAAATCGCCCTGTTGGACCCTACACCTCGGACAATCGGGTGAATCACGCCTGCCCCACCAGTACAGTTGCACAGGGGTCCTATACGCTCAATGGAGTATTAACAATTGAGACAATTTATGAGATGGAGAAAGAGAAATCACCCGAACAGATTCCAGGGCAGCATCCCAGACATCTCCATCAAATTCTCCAATATCCCAGGGCCACTGCACTCTACCCTGGAGACTAGCTTGATCCTGTCCTGTGGACAACAGCTGGGAGTATACAAGAGCAAACATGCCCTTCTTATGGGTTGCCTGAACTACATCCTTAAGAAAAACTGAGTCTGTCAAAGTGAGATTAGAAAGCGAAGACTGAGCCTTTACCGCATGGTGTAGCTGAAAATATTGATAAAAATGCGTATGTGTAAATTTAAATTCCATTTGCAGTTGTGAAAAGGACTTTAGGATTCCCCCTGAATACAGCTATGATACAAATTTCAGGCCTCGATTCCTCCAATCGTGAAAACCCTCCAGTTTAGCCAGTTATATATATTGCAGATTGTTCCACAAGGGAGTACAGGAAAGAAAGCCGGTAATATGAAAGAATGCTTTTACTGTACTCCAGATGCGCCTCAAGAGGTCTGCGGTTGGAACCGTGCATGGAAGGATCGGTAGAGCCATCTCAAGATGAGAAAGTGCCGAAATGGTGGAATCAGAAAGGGAAATCAAACTTATAATGGGATCAGTATTATCAGGCGAATCCCAGCCAACCAATTGCTGCACCTGGGCTGACAGAAAATAAAGTCAAGGATCAGGAACTGCCAGCACCCCCGACTCCTTGCCATATTGCAACATGGACCATTTTATCCTAGCTGCCCGTTTTTTTTACAAATAAGACTCCTAAACTGTGTCTCTATGCAATTAAACCATTTCTTAGGAATCCATATGGGAGAATTATGAAAGATATAAAGAAGTTCTGGGGCCCAAATCATTTTAATTAAATTGACTCTACCCACCACCAACAGACGGAGTTTGCCACAACTGTTATACCCAATTTCTACTAAGGGAGTAGAGGCAAAAGATTAAGAGAAATATACTGCTTAGGATCAGGAGAGACTACCGCCTCCAAATACATAAATGTAGACACTACTTGGATGTGTTGTGCACAGATGGCGGGGAGATCTACAGGATCCATGGGCATCAACACTGATTTATGCCATTTAATTTCAAAGCCGAAAAATCTACCAAAACGTTCGAAAAGGAACATAACAGCATCTAAGGATGCGGGAGTATCGCCCAAATATAACAGTGTGTCATCCACATAAAGGGATATATTTTCTGAGAGAACACCCCATGTAAAACCAACGATGTCCTGATATTGTCGCGCCAAAATTGCCAAAGGTTCTAACGCTAAAGTGAACAAAAGGGACAAGAGAAGGCAGCCCTGCCTCATCCCCCTCTGTAGCCTGAATGAATCAGACAAATCCCCGTTAACCCAGATTCGGGCCCTAGGGGCCGCATAGAGAAGACACACACAACTGATGAACTTGGAACCAAAGCCGAATCTAGACAATACTTCCCATAGATAAGGCCATTCCACACTATCAAATGCCTTGGCCGCATCCAAAGATAAAATTGCCCTCCCCCAGAATTAGCAAATTCAAAAAAAGTCTGCGAATATTAGTAGCCGTTGCTCTAGAAGGAATAAACCCCGACTGATCTTTATGTACGATATTACCAATAATCCGCGCCAGTCTAGTAGCTAGAACCCAGGCCAACAATTTACCATCCATATTCAGAAGGTAAATAGGTTGGTAGGAGTCAGGTTTTAAGCGATCTTTTCCAGGCTTCAATAGTACTATTTATTATAGTGCATTCATGGAGGGGGGCAAACCATTTCCATCCATGGCGGCATTCAGGGCATTGAGCAATGCGGGAGGAGTTGCACACCATATCTATTATAAATTTCGAATGGCAATCCATCTGAAACCGGAGATTTATTACTGGGATGCCTGCCAAAGCTTCAGATAGCTCCTCGACAGTGATTGGCATCTCCAGTTCTCTCTGATCAGTCTCTGATAAAACGGGAAAAGAGCAGGTGTCTAAAAACTGCAAAAGCTCAGAATGGATGGCTACAGATTTAGAAGCATACAGATCATCATAAAAATTATGGAATACTCTCAAGATTTCAGCATGACTCCTGCAAGTCACTCCATCAGCATCCTCAATCTTGTCTATAGTGGACACCCCTTGTTGTGACTTCGCCAAGAGAGCAAAAAGGTGCCCTGTACTTTCCCCCTCCGCAAAATATTTTTGTTGCAAAATATATTGCTTCTTATCAGCCACTTGGGTATGCACTGATTCATAAAGTGCCTGGGCCTCTTTTCAGGAGGTGCAGTTACAGGGGCTTGGATCTTTGATGATCTGAACCTCCCACTGTTGATTATCTAACCATACCTTCTCCTCCTACTCCCTGGATCTACGCTTAACTGCTGAAATTGCCTGGATAATCAAGCCCCTCAGGAAGCCATTCATGGCGGGACAGGCATCCATTCCACTGCAGAAAGTCTGATAATTCCCCTGGAATCAACTCGGACTTCGAAAACACCTTCAACCAAAATGGGTTCACCTTCCACAGCAGACGAGGAGGTATAACGCACCTGTAGTTTGACCCAGAAATGGGCATGGTCAGACAGAGCCCTGGGTTCATACGCAGCATCAAACACATATGGCAGGATAATTGAGTTCCCAGGGCCCAAATCTATGCGTGAAAGCCCATCATGAGTAACAGAGAAACATGAATAACATTTTTCTGTCAGATACTTCAACCGCCACTCATCCTGGAGGCCCAATTCCACCAATAAATTAGCAAATGGGGTAGGCTGAGAGGATAATTGTCTGCCTCTACCTCCCAAGGGCAATCTATTCAAACTAGGGAGTAAGCAATTGTTATAATCACCCAACACCAATATGGGAACATCAGGATGATTGGCCATAAATTGAGATAGGCATTTAATGACCTCTGAAGCATAGGGCAGAGGGATGTATACCGCAGCCACAATGCAGCAAAACCCATTCAAAAGTACACAGTAGGAAAATATACCTGGCCTCCGCATCAAGCCACTCCTGCACATGAACAAATTGAACAGAGTTAGAGATGAGGATACACACACCTCTAGAAAATGTGGAGTGTGAGGAATGATATTGTATGGGAAATAAACAAGAGCGGAGGGTACCGACAGTGTCAGATTTGAAATGGGTTTCCTGCAAACATGCTACAGATGGTTTTAATTGTTTGAGTACATGGAAGACAGCACCCTGTTTGGTTTTATCACCCAGGCTCCTTACATTCCAGGATAAAAACATTAATTCTTTATGGGAGACAGACATAGTACATATGGAAAAAATAGGAAGAACAACTCAGTTGTGGACAGATATAACGCCCCCTGAGGGGAGCAATGAACAGATAGGCAGTAGGAGGCACCCACATCACATGGGACAGGGTGACCAGGAGGAGAGCCGCAGGAAGCAGGGAAGACAGACCCAGCAACATGCACTCCACTAAATACAAACATCCCAGGTGAATCATAAACATAGCAAGGGACAATACTGAAATTATTACCAACATGTAGGTCAACAGAGCCATAATAATATTAACTGAAGACACTGGCAGGAGGCCAAAAGTTCCCCTTAGGACCTAAAACAGGTTGGGGATTACACAATGTCTCGTGGACAAGCACACAACCGGTAAATGTAAGGAAAGCATAAGAGGGGAGAAGCCCCAACTTAAGCGGGAAAAAAAATTCAGATACAAAAAGGTAGGAAATGTGAGAGCAATACTCCGCAGTTCTGCTAAGCTGAGTTTAAGGCGCTAAGGATCAACCAGGTCCCCAAGGTCAAGTTCCAGGAGAGTTTGCTAGGCAATGTTCCACTCCATTCAGCCACTGCAAGGCTGCATTAGGACTATCAAAGAAGTGAGAAGCATCATCTGCAAGCACGCAAAGTTTAGCTGGATATAGTATGGTATATTGAAGGCCCAATGCCAAAGATGTTTCTTGACATCCAGGAATTTTGCGCATTGCTTTTGAACTTCCACGTAAAAATCTGGAAATAAGGATACTTGAACATTATCAACTGACAGGTTACCCTTGCTTCTGGCCCTGGAGAGAATGGTATCTCTGTCCCAATAGTTGAGGAGTCTGAACAAAAAGGGCTGACGAGGGGCGCTGACCGGAGGAGCATGTGCTGGGACGTGTGCACGTTCTACTGCAGACATGGGCGAGAATGTACCACTACCAAAAGTAGAGGTCAGCCAGGCTTCAATAAAGGCTACAGGATTTTTACCCTCAGCGTGCTCCAGGATACCCACTGTGCGCACATTGTTGCAGCATAACCGATTTTCCAAATCTTCCAATCTAGAGGGATTAGTAGAAGCGATCGATTGCACATATCTCACGTCACTATGTAATGGTTGCCAATCATCTTCCAGGGTACTCACTCTCCCTTCCAAGGCCACAGTGTGATCCCACAGTTTCTGCATATGTTGACGCACCAGGGTCAATTCTATCCTCATCCCCTTCACCTCCCCGGTAACAATCACTACAGATGAGGTGACTGCGGAGAGAATCTGTCTAAGGGTGGGTTCAGGATGATCTTCAATGGAAACAGCAGGCTGTGTCCCATGAGGCTGGGGTGGTGGGATATTCACTGCGGGACTGCAGGATGGGATCTCTTGGTCTGCCAGTGCAAGAGGGATCTGAGTACAGCCTGCACAGTCCAAGTCCAAATCAGTAGCGAAGTCCAAAAATTGTTTCTGGGAAGTTTCTCTGGTGAGCGGCCTGGCAAATAACTTTTGAGCAGCCTCCCTCTGCTTGGATGTGTGAGATGGGGAAACAGCTCTCATTGTTTGAACACTGTTTGTGTGCAGTAAATTATGGTGTGGAGTAAATTGATGTTTTGACTGATTTTCTGCGGTTTAGCCACAAGATGTCACTGTTTTTCTAACACAGGCTCATACTGCATAGATATTTGTATATTCATGAAGAGGTGGGGTTTTCACACAGAGTTGGGGTTTTTTAGTGAACAGGAAGAGGAGACTGCAGCCATGTTTTGGACGATGCTGAATGCAGGGGCCGTGTGAGCTGAGAATCCAATGACATCCAGGTGTGAAAGCGTCCCTCACTAACCAGAGATTGCTGCCAGGACGGCTGATGAGAGCAGAGGAACTAAGCAACATTTGGTCTGTTCAGAGTCACCAGCAGATGCAAAGCAGACCCGGGTCGGTAATATCGTGCACGCACCTCATTTCAGTGTTGGCGCCCAGAGACTGAGTTCAGGACGATAATTAGTTAGGGTCTCTGTTTGTGTCAGGCCGCAAGTGTTGTTACTGATTTTGGAAGGACTCCACAACTTAAAGTGACATTTCACATTGGAGAACTGATAAAATCCTACAAACTCAAGCCAGACTGGCGTTTTGCTTAGAAGGAATAATCAGGCACGTGCTACAGGACCAGTTATGGGAGAGGGAATAATGTAGATTTGTGTAAGATTGTAAGCTGTTGTGCTGCACCGCAGGCTAGCCCATACCATACACCCATACACTGATTCTTGCTCTTTTAGGGTAATAACAGGTAAGGTGTGGCAGCTTTCTTGTGCCCGCCAGTAGGTAAATTACTTCACTTTCTACCTTCATCCATCAGAAGGCACCGTGCTGTGCAGCACAAGGATCTCAGCCTTTGGGCTGGGTGTATGTAAATTTATTGTATGTTCCCAGCATTTGTGGTTGTGTTTATTTGCCACATCTAAGTAAAATTCTGTTGTGGCAAAAGCTGGTGTTGGGGTTGCTTTCCTCGTTCGTGACTTCACCGTATCCTGGGGAGCCCACCCCGGTACACGGCTTACAGATGCACGGATCGGGGTACCGCCATCTTGCTCAACCGACTCAGGCAAGGCCCGAATTTCTTTATCCCTTTTAGCCATCTCGGATCAGAATAATCGGGGCACCAAGTGACAGCAGGGGGTCGAAGCACACCACACCACACGACCCAAGATGCTGTTGTCGCCGGAGAACGAGGTGCCAATCAGGATAAATGACAGGATGCAGAGCGGAGCTCACCGAGCACGCATCCTACTGCATGCAAAGCTGGCCACCCCCCCCCCCCCCCTCCCGAGCCCATCTAAATCTTGATCATATCAGGCTAGTTTCTACTTATTACTCTTTACTCATGGATGGGTATGACGCCTCTCTCTCTACTATGCAGAACAAGTGGTTAAGGGATATCATAGATCTTACCTCCGAAAACTGCAGGAACTGTTTAATTCGCACTTGGCCACTGTGAATTCTGCTAGGGATAAACTAATTCAGCTATGTTACCTACATAGGGTGTACTACATCCCTGCTTGGTTGTTTAAAATGCACAAAAGACTCACTCCTACCTGTCATAAGTGTGATTGTGAAATAGGTGATTTTCTGCACATGGTTTGAGGCTGTAGCAAGATCCATCCCTTCTGGTCACAGGTGACAGCATTCATTGGTGACACTTTTGACCTCCCTAATGTCTGTTGTCCTAAGTGGTGCCTCTGTGGGATCTTCGAAGATCTCAAGGTCTCTGCGATTACTAAACATTTTCTTCTCCTTTCATTCTACTATGCTAGGAAGACAATCATGCTCCACTGGACACATACTGAAGTCTTACATTAATGGAACTCATTAATCAGAATCTACCTCTATAAATTGACTTATGAAGCCAGGGAATGTCCCAAAAAGGTCTATAAGATTTGGAATCAATGGCTTGATACTCAAGCTACTAGTGACTCATTACTATCTTTGACTTCTGATCCCATTTAACACTGTAATAATATTAATACATTATTTGTTGCTGTAATACATTTTGTCTATGGGAACATCTGCTTCCCTTTCTCTCTCAGACCTCTGCCCTGACCGATCACCTTTGTTTTGTTTTCCATACAGGTGAATGGACTTTGTATATTACCAAATTCCTTTAGGTAATGCCAGTCTAGTTTCTTATACAAAGGATACTTCTGCGCTGTTTTGCTAATTTTTTTTCTTTTCCTTTTTCTGGTTTTGTTTTTTATAGTTAAATTTTTTGCTTGGTCAGCCATATGACCGATGTATCTCAGACACTACTGTGGAGATCATCCTACTTATTCTCTGGGTAATTATGGGGCCTTTTTTTGTATTGTAACAATGCTACTATTTATTTTTCAGTAAAACTCCGTTAAAAAAAAAAGTGCAACCATCATTCAGAGTAAAGATCATTAAGGCTGCATTCACACTTTCCAGTTTAAGGGTCACATGCTTTTCATAGAAATTGATGGAAACATGCGTCAACTGTGCAAAGTGCATTGACATATATTGTATAATTTATAACTGAACCCACCTGCTACATCTGGAAAACAGCTATGAGTGGCTTTTTTGAAAATGTTTCTTACGGGTTAATGACCTTTTCTTATGCAAAGTCATGATGTTCTGATGAGTGGAGCAATCTTTGAGAAGTTCTTCTCACATTACTGGGTGTCAGAATTCATCATTTCAGTTCTGAGTGGTGCATTACACTGGGATGTGGTGTGGTAAACACAGCAATTGGTATTGTTTCATATACATTGATTCATTTTTAAAATGTACCTTTATTTATAGACTTGTTTTTAGACTTTCATTGATGCACTGATACTGCTAATATTGTGCTTTGTAGCAATGTGTGTGTTAATGCATCTTGAAGATGTCAATGGATCCTAAGTATTTTGCTATTGCAAGATATTATTACTATGTGTTCACTGGCCTTCTTTACCTATGTCTTATTGTCTGATTATTCATGACCTTATGTGTATCTCAGCATTCTTGGATGGTTTTTAGTGCAGTCTCAACTTTTCCTAGTGTGTGTACTATTGGGCATAGTGTACGAGGCTAAAACCAAGCCAAATTCAGGTACTTATGCCAGTTGCACTTAACCACTTGCCATCCTGAGGATTTACCCCCCTTAATGACCAGACCTCTTTTTGCTATTCGGCACTGCACTATTTCAACTGATAATTGCACGGTCATGCAATGCTGTACCAAAACTAAATAGAGCTTTCTTTCAGTGGTATTTGATCACCTGTGTGCTTTTTATTTTTCACGCTATAAACAAAAAAAGACATATTTTTTACTTTCGAATATAAAAAAAAAAAATATGGTAAACTCACAGTTAGTCATAAATGTAGGCCAAAATGTATTCTGCTGCATGTTTTTGGTAAAACAAAAAAAAATCCCTATTACTGGGCTTCCTAGTGTAACAAGCCCTTGATTTGCGTAGATCTTCACAGTCCCTTCTGTGGGTCAAACAGAAATTTTACAAATTCTCTAATAAACCTCACCGCATGCTCGTAAATTGTCTCAAAGAACAATCTCCCTCAACGTTACCAGATCACCTACTCCAACCGGATGGTGACCCTACCTACGGCCCTCACATAATGGCCTCAATCTTTGGAACATACTATGATAACCTTTACAACTGCTTGACCCCAGACCTTCACCCCCCCCCCCCCCTGCAAAAGACGTCTTTTGACGTTTTTTGGCTCCCTATCTCTCCCGATGTTATCACCCCCTGACCTCTTGACCCTTAATGCAGACATTTCATCCGAGGAATTATTCGAGACAATCAAAAAACTCCCGTCCCACAAATCTCTGGGACCCGACGGACTACCCTATTCCTACTTTAAAACCTTTATAGGCACTTTGGCTCCTCATCTTATCTCCCAATTCCAGGATCTCTTAAAGGGCGTCACGTGCATATATTTCTGTAATTCCCAAGCCTGATAAAGACCATTCTATCCCAGCTAACTATCGCCCCATTGCTCTATTAATTTCCGATTATAAAATATTTACTAAGATCTTGGCCAACAGGTTGTCCAGATTCATCTCCAAGCTCATACATAGGGATCAGGTGGGCTTTGTGCCACGGACAACACCAGGAGGTCCGTTGACTTGATTGATTTGGTTAACCGATCTTCGACTCCTGCTATATTACTGAGCTTGGATGCTCAGAAAGCTTTTGATCACCTTAGCTGGCCCTACATGTTTATGGTCTTGGAGAAGTTTGGCTTCCGGGGTCCATTTGTGGCTGCCTTGAAGGTTTTTTTATTCTTCACCTTCTTCACAGGTCAGATTAGCCTCGTTCCTCTTACCCTCCTTTCAAATGTCAAATGGTACAGGGCATGGTTGCCCTCTTTCCTCCCTACTGTTTATCCTCTGCCTGGAACCGCTGGCTATCGCCATTCGGTCCAATCCTGATATACATGGGATACATTCTCATGAGCATGAATACAAATTGTCCCTATTTGCAGACGATATCCTCCTTACGTTAACAAACCCTCTCACCTCCCTACCAGTTCTCCATAAAACTTTACAATTATTTGGGGCCTTGTCGGGTTATAAAGTCAATGCATCCAAAACTGAAGCACTCCCTTTACACATCCCACCCGATGCACTGTCCTTTCTCCAATCATTTTACCCATATCATTGGTGTACTCACTCTTTAAAGTATTTGGGTACCAACCTCACTTCTTCATACCACTCCATATACGAGGCTAACTTCCCTCCCTTATTCATTGCCATTTCCTGATCTCTAAAATTTTGGGACACCCTACCTATTTCCTTCCTTGGCCGTATCAATGTGATAAAAATTAACATACTGCCAAAACTCTTATATCTATTCGTGACTCTTCCCGTTCCCATCCCTATGTCCAAGCTACACTCCATTCAGAAATCCCTTTTAGGCTTCATCTGGCATGATAAACAACATAGAATCGCAAGCACCGTACTTCTCTCCTTGCGTTCTAGGGGAGGCATAGGTGCTCTGGATATTGTGACCTATTATTATGCTACCCACCTCAGATTTCTAATCTCCTGGTCCACTTGATGCCCTCCCAACATATGGTCCAAGTTTGAATCCCTACAACTAACTCCGATTCACCTATGCTCCCTTCTCTGGTCTACATCAGTGGTGGATATCACTTCTTATCGACACCTCTTGCTTGGACCTATGCAATTCTCCTTGTCTATTTGGAAGAGATGCAAGGTTAAATTTGCACTGGCCTCTGATTGCTCTCCCTTGACCAATGTTCTTTTTAATCCCATCCTTCCGGACAGTCTGGACATGTCCCGCATGCTCCCTTGGGCTTCAGCCGATCTCTTCCAACTGCGCCATCTGGTCCACCCGGTGACTCCGGTACTTAAACCCTTCTCTGTTATCCAGAAAAAAGCCCATCTACCTCCCCAGCATTTTTATGTCTATTTTTATATACGCCATTTCCTTTCTACCTTGTCACCCTCTTTGACCCGTGAGAAGCCTACTCCCTTTGAGTGTCTATGTATACAGGGCCCACATCAAAGGTGCATAATCTCCACTACATAAAAGCTCCTTATGGACACTTATCCCTTATCCAATGACACCCAACACTATATGCGCAAATGGTCCCAATCTCTCAGCTGTGACATTGATTTGGTGCAGTGGAGAAAGATATGGGAAAACGCATCCAGATCTTACATATGCGTAGTCTATAAGGAAAATTTGTATAAAATCATGATGTTTTGGTACAGAACACCTGATGTACTCCATGCCTGTAACCTGAGTGCTTCTCCTGCCTGCTGGCGATGTGGGAGGGAATCTGGATTCCTTTATCATATTTTTTGGGAATGTAGGTCCATCATTCCCTTTTGGGGGGATGTACGGTCCCTGCTACATTCGCTGCTACATACCGACCTTCCTTTTGAACCCCTTTACTTTCTATTGGGCCTACCCTTCCCAAGCCTCCCCAAACTGTCCAGGAAACTCTCCTTGCATGTTCTGATGGCGGCCAGGAGAAGCATTCCGATGTGCTGGCTCTCTTCCACACCCCCCTCACTACCGACACTATTTAAGATTATTACAGACATTAGAAAAATGGAATACTTAAACGCTCTCCATGCCAGCTCTGTAACCATATTTGAAACTGTATGGAACCCATGGGATGCCTAAATCTCTGCTCAACTTGTGCAAAATGTACTGATTTGATTATTTTTCCACTGTTGCTTTATTGACATTGTATGTATGTTTTTTTTTTTCTTCTTTTTTTTACCTGTAACATGTAACGTGAACATGTAAATGTTCTTATCACCGATGAACCTCTTTTTCTTTTTTTTCTCTCTTTCTGTGTTTTTTCAAAACTTCATGTATATTTATACGTGTGAAAACTCAGTAAGGATGTTCACAGTCCCTTCTGTGGGTCAAACAGAAATTTTACGAATTCTCTAATAAACCACACCGCATGCTCGTAACTCGGCTCAAAGCACAATCTCCCTCAATGTTACCAGATCACCTACTCCAACGGGATGTTTGAAGTCACTTATTTTCACACTTATTTAGAACCCCCATTTGGGGTTAGTATCACATCTATAGGCATTTAGCCTATTTTTTTTTTTTTTTGTGGTGTTCACCCATCCCCAGTAGGGGGTCACTATTGTGTATATAGTGATTGTTAGTGATTTACAGGCGTTGAGACTGATTTTTTCTTTCTTTCTTAATTACCACATTTGTGGTTTCATGGATTCACTTTATTTATCCCATATTGAGATCACTGGTATTGTTTTCTTTCACAAGTTATTTTGAGCTTATACATGCATTTATTCATTTGATTTCTCTTTCTTTTTTCGTAGGTTTACCACAAGGAGTGGTTTCACTGATTCACTTTGTCTTTATCCCCCAGTGGGATCACTATTATTTCTTTCACACCAGTTTATCCAGTGCATGTAAAGTTTACATGCGTTTATGTCACTATATTTTTCCACTGGTGTTGTCGTTCAGGAGTTTACTCAGTTTCACTGCATTTAATATATGTTTATTAATATTGTGTATATTTGTGGATTAGGGGGTAGAGAGGTTGTAAGGTTTATGTGTTAATTGACTTAGTTATCTATTATTGATTTTAAGGGGATATTGTTCACCTATTTATTGTATATTAAGTATTGGGGTTCACATATAGTTTACTAGTGCAGCACCACAATTTACAATAAAAATGTTAATTACAAATAAAAAATCCCAATAAGTATATATTGATTGCTTTGTGTGAAAGTTAAAGCGTCTACAAACTATGGTATAGATACTGAAATGTATGCCATTTTTTGCTATACAGCGTTGCACTAGTTTAACTGACAATTGCGCGGTCATGCAAAACAGTACATAAATTAAATTTACGTCCTTTTTTACACACGGTGGCATTTGATCACCTGTGCACTTTTTATTTTTGGCGCTATAAAAAACATTTTTGGAAAAAAAAATGTTGAATAAAAACGATATTTTCTCATTTCTGTCATAAAAAAATATCCAAAAAACTCACATTTTGTCATAAATTTAGGCCAAAGTGTATTCTGCTACATGTTTTTGGTTAAAAAAAATCCCAATAAGTGTATATTGATTGCTTTGTGTGAAAGTTATAGCATCTACAAACTATGGTATAGATAATGGAATTTACACAGCTTTTACTTTCTGACTGCCTATCACATTTCTTGAGGTGCTAAAATACCAGGACAGTACAAACACCCCCAAATGACCCCTTTTTGGAAAGCAACACCCTCATCTATCTTTATTGAGATATTAGTCCATGGAAGATTTATTTTTTTTGGAAAAAGTTGTCATGTAAAATATATGTCATGTAAATTATATATTTCTCACACAAGCCATGGGTATATGTGGAATTACACCCAAAATACATTCTGCTACTTCTACCGAGTATGGGGATACCACATGTGTGAGACTTTTTGGGAGCCTAGCCACATACAGGAGCCTGAAATCCAATGACCACTTTGAAATCCTGAAGGTGCATAACTTCCTCATTTCACTTCCACACTACCTATCACAGTTTTGGAGGCCCTAAAATGCCAGGATAGCACCAAACCCCCCCAAATGACCCCTTTTTGGAACGTAGATACTCCAAGGAATTTAAAAAGAGGCATGGTGACTATTTTGCAGATCTTATTTTTTCTCACAAGGTTTTAAAATATAAAAAAAGAAAAGAAAAAATGTTTTTGTTTTCTTTTTTCATTTTCCAAAAACTTGTGCCAACAAACGAGATTTGCAAAATACCATGCTTCTTATCAAATTCCTTGGGGTGTCTACTTTCCAAAAAAAGGGGTCATTTTGGGGGGTTTGGTGCTATCCTGGCATTACAGGGCCTCCGAAACAGTGATAGGTAGTCAGGAAGTGTAATGAGGAACTAAAGCCTTTTAAAAGCCTGAAGGTGCTTACTGGATTTTGGGGACCTGTACTTGGCTAGACTGCCAAATAGTCTCTCACATGTGGTAATGTGGTACCCCCATACTTGGGAGAAGTAGCAGAATGTATTTTGGAGAGTAACGCCACATATACCCATGGCATGTGTAAGCAATAAATCATTTAAGTGACAATTTTGTGTAAAAAAAAATAAAAAAAAAATATATACAGTCATGGCCGAAATTGTTGGCACCCTTGATATTTCTCCAGGAAATCATGTATTTCTCACGAAACGTATTGCATTAACACATGTTTTGCTATACACATGTTTATTCCCTTTGTGTGTATTGGGACAAAACAAAAAAAGGGAGGAAAGAAAGCAAATTCGACATAATGTCACACAAACCTCCAAAAATGGGCTGGACAAAAGTATTGGCACCCTTTCACAACTGCGGATAAATAAGAATGTTACAAGCATGTGATGCTCCTGTAAACTCACCTGGGGCAAGTAACAGGTGTGGGCAATATAGAAATCACACCTGAAAGCAGATAAAAAGGAGAGACGTTCACTTAACCTTTGCATTGTGTGTCTGTCTGTGCCACACTAAGCATGGACAACAGAAAGAGGAGACGAGAACTGTCTGAGGACCTGAGAACCAAAATTGTGGCAAAATATCAACAATCTCAAGGTTACAAGTCCATCTCCAGAGAACTAGATTTGCCTTTGTCCACAGTGCGCAACATTATCAAGAAGTTTGCAACCCATGGCACTGTAGCTAATCTCCCTGGTCGTGGACGGATGAGGAAAATTGATGAAAGATTGCAACGCAGAATAGTCCGGATGGTGGATAAGCAGCCCCAAACATGTTCCAAAGACATTCAAGCTGTCCTGCAGGCTCAGGGAGCATCAGTGTCAGCGCGAACTATCCGTCGACATTTAAATGAAATGAAACGCTATGGCAGGAGACCCAGGAGGACCCCACTGCTGACACAGAGACATAAAAAAGCAAGACTACAGTTTGCCAAAATGTACTTGAGTAAGCCAAAAGCCTTCTGGGAAAACGTCTTGTGGACAGATGAGACCAAGATAGAGCTTTTCGGTAAAGCACATCATTCTACTGTTTACCGAAAACGGAATGAGGCCTACAAAGAACAAAACACAGTACCTACGGTAAAATATGGTGGAGGTTCAATGATGTTTTGGGGTTGTTTTGCTGCCTCTGGCACTGGGTGCCTTGACTGTGTGCAAGGCATCATGAAATCTGAGGATTACCAAAGGATTTTGGGTCGCACTGTAGGGCCCAGTGTCAGAAAGCTGGGTTTGCGTCCAAGATCCTGGGTCTTCCAGCAGGACAATGACCCCAAACATACGTCAAAAAGCACTCAGAAATGGATGGCAAAGAAGCGCTGGAGAGTTCTGAAGTGGCCAGCAATGAGCCCAGATCTAAATCCCATTGAACACCTGTGGAGAGATCTTAAAATTGCTGTTGGGAAAAGGTGTCCTTCCAATAAGAGAGACCTGGAGCTGTTTGCAAAGGAAGAGTGGTCCAAAATTCCGGGTGAGAGGTGTCAGAAGCTTATTGATGGTTATAGGAAGCGACTGATTTCAGTTATGTTTTCCAAAGGGTGTGCAACCAAATATTAAGTTAAGGGTGCCAATACTTTTGTCCAGCCCATTTTTGGGGTTTTGTGTGACATTATGTCATATTTGCTTTTCTGCCTCTGTTTTATATTTGTTCCAATACATACAAAGGGAATAAACATGTGTATAGCAAAACATGTGTTAATGCAATACCTTTTTTGTGTGAAATACTTGATTTTCAGGAAAAATATCAAGGGTGCCAACAATTTCGGCCATGACTGTATATATATATATTTTGTTGTCATTTTTCAAAAACTTGTGGTAAAAAAATAAATTCTTCTATTGACTCAACATGCCTCTCAGCAAATAGTTTGGGTTGTCTATTTTCCAAAAAGAGGTCATTTTGGGGAGTGGGGGCATTTTATGCCCAACATTAATGATTCGTTCAGACACTATACTAGCAATGGAGGTTTATTGTGTATGTGCGTGTTCCTGGCAATCAAGGGGTTAAATGTGATGACTGGTGTACTGACTGGCAATCTGACACTATCTGGGAGGGGAGTAAAAACCACGGGAGCGCCAATCACGTATATATATATATATATATATATATATATATATATATATATGTGTGTGTGATTTTGTGCACCCGTGCCGCCCTGTAGCAGTATTTCCGCTATAGGGCAGTCAGGAAGCAGTTAAAGAAGTGGTTTGCGTTATGGGGGTGCGTTACTTTAACTGACAATTGCGCGCTCATGCAGCACTGCACCCAAATGAAATTTACGTCCTCTTTATCCCACAAATTGAGCTTTCTTTCGGTGGTATTTGATTGCCTTTCCAGTTTTTATTTTTTGCGCTATAAAAAAAAAGACAGACAATTATGAGATAAAATACAATATTTTGGACTTTTTGCTATAACATATGTCCAGTAAAAAAATTTAAAAGTCAAATGTCATCATAAATTTAGGCCAAAATGTTTTCTGCAACATGTCTTTGCTAAAAAAAAAATCCCAATACATGTAAATTAATTGGTTTATGTGAAAGTTATAGCATTTACAAATGGCGGTATAGATACTGGATTTTTTTTTTTATACTAATAATGGCGGCGATCAGCGACTTATAGCGGAACTGCGGCGGGCATTCTGACACTGGGGAGAATAGACTTGGTGTCACTGACATCCCCAGTGACACCAATTCAGTGATCAGTGCTAAAAAAAAGCACTGACACTGTACTAATGGGCAGGAATGGGTTAACATAAGAGGCAATCAAAGGGTTAACTGTGATGGGAGTGTTTCACCGTAAGCACACTGCTCTGGATGGTTCTGCTCCGCCATCCAGAGCAGTGTGCCCAAGCTGACAGGGAGGAGGGCTGTTGGTAAACAATGCAGCCCTCCTCCCTATTGGTGATCGTCAGTAATCACCGGGCGCCTGCGGGTAATCACTGGCCGGGACCTGGTAATTGACACCCAGGTTCGCGATCGGGGGCGCGCCCCCTACCCAGAAATGCAAAATCACGTATGTATACGTGATCCTGTGCACAGGGGCCGCCCTGTAGCAGTAAATGTACTGTGGGCGGTCCTTAACCGATTAAAAATATATTGTACCATGATTTATGAATACATAACAGATTTGTGTTTCATATCTGCCAGGAGATCAGCTTTAAAGATTAAATCCATTTTTGTTGAGAAAAAAAATATTCCCCTCTAGGTGATCAATGTACATTACAAGGGTTTTAAAAAAACTTTGCTGCAGATTCCTACCTTTTGTTATTTTGAAGGAAAAGCAGTTTGCCTGTGTTCATGTGCAGAGTGAATCTGTATGGGAGACATTAGCCAGTACCCATATTGCACTGCATTTTACAGAAAATTACAGTGCTGCATTCAATTACAATATGACATGTGTTGCAATTGTATACGGTATATTTTCTTTTATTTGCTAATTTTTTCCCATGAATGTGGAGTTACCCTTTAAGTTAATGTCGAAATTAGGTTATAAACTCTAATAACTATTATTTTTTCACATCAGAAGTTCTTTTTCTCCTATCAGATTCCAGTATGGCACACCTGAGACAGATGAGAAGCTCCTCCCTGCCAGCAACACAATCAATTCACAGCTGTTATAAGTTCCCACCCTTCAACTTGCCCACAGTATTGATTATGTTTCTCCCTGCAATGGAACGTTTGTCATTTCCTTGTGTCCAGAAGACTGGGAAAGGTCGAATGGTACCCCTGTGAAGCAGGCATAGGGAGGCCAGGGAGGGCTGAACTAACTTGAAGGCTCTGTCCTTCTCACAGGCCACCTCTGATTTGGCACCAGCATTCTAGTCACAGGGGATTGTGAACCACTGCTGCAGTATGCCATAGACTGCTGCGCTTTCTTTTCCTTTCTCCTGTTGGGTGACTGCTCAGGTTCCTCGCTGGAGCGCTCCAAGCTTCGCTTTGGCAGAAGCAGGATTTCCTGGCCGCTTGACTGGAAGTGGGCAGGACCGAAGGCTCAGTGTGGGAGAAAGCAGGCAGTGTGATCGGTTGGCTGCCCAGACCAGCAACTTTGGTGACTGCAGCAGGAGACCATGCCAGCCACCTCATGGAGAAGGAGGAAGTCCACGCCAGGACTGGGTGAGTGCCTTTCTTGGTGGGGAAGGGCCAGGGGGATGCAAGGGACCCAGATTGCCCAGGTAGTCAGCTTAAAGGGACCGGGTAGGTACCCCAACGCCCCCCCAACTATGTGTTCAGCCAGCAGTTAGGGGGACAGGAAGAGTGACTGTTTGGTTTCCCTCTTGTCTCTTACAGATCCCCCAAGCCAAACCCAGGAGGCCCCTGATAAACCACCTCCTGCCTCTACTGGGTCTAGCTCCTCTAAAAAGTGTGGTTATTGTGGGGAGAAATGACCTAGGTCCTACTATAAATCTTTTTGTTATAGATGTATCAACAAGCTGGCAGGAAAAGAGGTCTCAGGCTTGATGAAAGATTTTTTTTTGCAAGTGGAGATAGTGACTTCAATCCAGTCATTCCGTACTTCTATGGCACGACCGCAGAGACCAGAGCTTTCCCTTAAAGAAGGCCAGTCCTCACAGTCTTAATTCTAGAGAAGGGCCGAGTGTATTTCTCCCATCCTCAGACACTGCCTCCAAGGCTAGGGGGGAGGAGGAAAGAGGAAAGATAGGAAGCCAGGTTAAGTTAGACCACAGCTTTGGAGAAGAGATAGATGTGGACCTGGGCAGCGAGGGAAGTGAGGAGGTTAAGCCAGGCAGGCATCTTTTTGTCCTGGAAGATCTGTAAGGGCTCCTGCAGGCATTTTACACCACAGAAGAGGTCTCGGAGACTTCCAAAGAAGCTTCAGCACAGGACAAAATGTACAGGGGTCTGGTCAAGGCACACTCTAGGGTGTTCCCTTTTCACCAATCTTTAAAGGACCTAATCCTACAGGAATGGAAAGAGCCTGAAAAAAGACTAGTCATACCAAAAACGTGAAAAAGAAGGTTCCTCTTTAAGGATGAGGATAAGGAAAAATTCTTCAAGCTTCCTAATAAGGATGTCTCAAGTTACTGAAAGGTCTTACCTCTCCTTTGAGGATTCAGGGAGTATAAGGGATTTGATGGATCATAGGTCCCTCCTTAAAAAACAAAAAGCATGGCTAACACCTCTGCTACAGGCCCCTCTTTGGCAGCAGCTGTGTTGCCAGAAATTCAGATTTCTGGGTTAAAGGCTTACCAAAAACCTGTCTCAGGGAACAAAGTCAGAAAAGGTACTAGACTCCCTTTCTATCGTAGGGAAGGCAGTTTCATACCTAGCAGATTCCGCAGTTGAGTCTGTTAAAGCCTCCGCTAAAACTTAGCTAGAAGAGCTATTTGGGTTAAAGCGTGGGAGGGTGACCTTACATCAAAAAGTAAACCAAGAGTTTTTTTCATGGCTTCTCAGGGAAGAACTAACAGAGAGACAAAAAGGGACCCAGTAAGAAGTGGGGCAGGCAAATGGGGTAGAGGAAAACAAAGGAGGAATTTGCTTTGGTTTTCCTCACCAGGCGCCAGTGCCAGAGAAACAAAATGACACCAGGATCAGGGTAGGGGGCTGCCTGTCACACTTTCTCTCCCAATGGGAGAGAATATCAGACAGCACATACATCTGTCATTTAGTACAAGAAGGCTACCACCTGGAGTTCACATCAAGGCTCCCAAAGATGATCACCTTAACTCGTTCTCCCACATATTTGTTGTTCGCAAACCCTCAGGAAAACCCCCAGGGAAATACCGCCTAATTATAAATCTCAGGAATCTGAACAAGTTCCTGGAGTACAAGAGGTTTTCTATGCAGATAGTATGAGATACACTCAGTGCGCAAGAACCTTCTGCAAGTAAAAATTATGATAACACTGGACCTCAAGCATGCTCCAGTCCACCCAGAACATCAGGCATACCTAAGGTTTGCGAAAGTAATGGAAAGAAAATTTCCAGTGGCAATTCAGGGCCCTTCCCTTTGGGCTAGTGGCCAGTCCAAGAATATTTACAAAATATCTAGCTGGCCTTCCTGCCCCTCCAGGGCATAACTCTGATTCCCTATTTAAACGATTTACTAATTTTTGGTCCCTCTGCTACTCAGGTGAAGGCAGATATGGGGAAGGTAAATACCGCCCTGGAGTTGCTGCGCTGGATAGTGAGTACAGAAAATTTCTCGCTGGAGCCAGAGCAGGTTAAAACCTTTCTAGGTAGACACAAGAGTACAAAAACTCTTCCTACCAAGGGACAAAGTGGAGAAAATTAATATGTTGGTGAAAAGTCTGATAAAAGCACCCTCATGCTTCGGAAGGGAAGCTCTAAGGGTACTGGAACTGTTGTCAGCAAGCATTCCGACCATTTAGTGGGCACAGCTCCATTCAAGAGACCTTCGGTTCTTGTTTCTTTCCTGCTGGGAAAAGAGAATCCCTGGGCAAAAAGATAGTCCTCTCTCCACAGGTAAAATCCTCCCTAGAGCGGTGGATAATTCCCAACAATCTACAAGATGGCAGGCCCTAGACCCAGTGGGACCACCTAGGGAAAGCCAAAGCACAAGGTCCCTAGGACATGGTCATATTGGTGGTAGGCAAAGCATTGAAAGCCTTTGAAACCAGTATCTCAGCAGGGTGGTTCAGGTCAGCTGCAACAACTCCACCACTGTGGCATACCTGAATCATCAAGAAAGAACCAGATCCAGACTTCTACTTGATTCTCCTTCTCCAAGGAGATCCTGCGCTGGGCCGAAGGGAAGGTTCTCTCAATAGCGGCAGTCCACATAAAAGGGACAAACAACCTGACTTCCTCAGTCACTAGCCAATCAAGCAGGGGGAGAGGGAGTTGTTCCCAAAGGTAATCCAGGCTCTGGTTCAACAATTTGGCAGCCCAGAATTTGGTAGACATATTTGCCAATGGCAAGAACAGGAAAGTGAGGAGGTACTTCTCGATATTTCGAGAGAGGGGGAGAGAGTCAGATGGCCTGGATGCCTTGACCCAGATCTGGCAGTTCAAGCTGGCATATGCTTTTCCCCCTCTGGCACTAATCCCACGAGTCCTACAAAAACTCATTGAGTCGCCCGGCCACCTCCTCCAGATACCACCATGGAGGAGGGCATGGTTTGCGACTCTGAAAACACTGTCGGTGACACCTCCTTGGAAACTTCCGATATTGCTGGATCTTCTCTTACAGGGTCTGGTGGTGCACCCTAGGCTGGAGATCTTTTAGTTGATGGCCTAGTTAGTGAGTGCCAAATCCTCAAGAGAAAGAGCTGTTCTGATAAAGTAATAGACATCCTCCTCCTAAGAAGAAAACCTGTGACTAGGAAAATTTATTCAAAAGTATGGAAAACCTTTTGTACATTGTGTAAACAGAATCGGGTAACTTCTTCCTCTGTTCAAATAATCCTGGAGTTTCTCTAAGATAGTGTAGAAAAATGGGTGGCGGTCAGCACCCTTTGAGTGAAAATTGCAGCGCTTTCAGTTTTTTTTGATGCCAGATTAGCAAAAGAACCTTTAGATAAGAAGTTTTTGATGGCCAGGGAGAGCATTGCCCCAGTCACAAAAGAGAGGTTTCCGCTGTGGGATCTGACCAGGGTGCTAGAGGCCTTATCGAAGCACCCATTTGAACCTATAGAGGAGGTTCTCTTCAAGTTTCTGAATTTAAAATTGTCCTTTTTGTTGGCTATCACCACGGCCAGAAGAGTAGGAGACCTACAAAATTTGTCAATTAATGAAAGCATTCCGACCACTGTGTGGGCGCAGCTCCATTCAAGAGACCTTCAGTTCTTGTTTCTTTCCTGCTGGGACAAGAAAAAATCCCTGGACTAAAAGATAGTCCTCTCTCCACAGGTAAAATCCTCCCTAGAGTGGTGGATTATCTCCAGCAATCTACAAGATGGCAAGCCCTGGGCCCAGTGGGACCCCCTGAAAGTCATCACAGATGCAAGCAACTGGGGTTGGATAGCTCGCCTAGGAAAGCCAAAGCACAAGTTCCCTGGGACATAGTAATATTGGTGGTAGGCAAAGCACTGAAGGCCTTTGAGACCAGTATCTCAGCACGGTGGTTCAGGTCAGCTGCAACAATGCCACCACTGTGGCATATCTGAATCATCAAGGAGGAACCAGATCCAGACATCTTTATTCTCCTTTTCCAAGGAGATCCTGCACTGGGCCGAAGGGAAGGTTTTCCCAATAGCGGTAGTTCACATAAAAGGGACAAACAAGCAGAAGGTGGACTTCCTCAGTCGCTAGCCAATCAGGCAGAGGGAGAGGGAGTTGAACCCAAAGGTAATCCAGGCTCTGGTTCAACAATTTGGCAGCCCAGAAATAGACCTATTTGCCAATGGCAAGAACAGGAAGGTAAGGAGGTAATTCTCGATATCGAGAGAGTCAGAAGGCCTGGATGCCTTGACCCAGATCTGGCAGTTCAAGCTGGCATATACTTTTCCCCCTCTGGCACTAATCCCACGAGTCCTACAGAAACTCAGTGAGCCACCCGGCCACCTCCTCCAAATACCACCAAGGAGGAGGGTGTGGTTTGCGACCCTGAAAACCCTGTCGGTGACACCTCCTTGTAAACTTCTGATCTTGCTGGATCTTCTCTTACAGGGTCTGGTGGTGCACCCCAGGCCGGAGATCTTTCAGATTGTAAGCTCCAAGGAGCAGGGCCCTCTTATCCCTCTTCTATTGAACTGTATTGTCTCCTTTTATATTGTAAAGCGCTGAGCAAACTGTTGGCGCTATATAAATCCTGTATAATAATAATAATAGTGAGCGCCAGATCCTCAAGGGAAAGAGCTGTTCTGATAGAGTAGTAGACATTCTCCTCCTAAGCAGAAAACCCGTGACTAGGAAGATTTACTCAAAAGTACGGAAAACATTTTGTACATTGTGTAAACAGAAACAGGTAACTTCTTCCTCTGTTCAAATAATCCTAGAATTTCTCCAGGATAGTGTAGAAAAATGGGTGGTGGTCAGCACCCTTTGAGTGAAAATTGCAGCGCTTTCAGTTTTTTTCTTAATGCTAAATTAGCAAAATAACCTTTGGTTAAGAAGTTTTTGATGGCCAGGGAGAGCATTGCCCCGTTCACAAAAGAAAGTTTCTGCCGTGAGATCTGACCAGGGTGCTGGAGGCCTTATCTAAGCACCAAATTGAACCTATAGAGGAGGTTCTCTTCAAGTCTCTGACTTTAAAATTGTCCTTTTTGATGACTATCACCATGGCCAGAAGAGTAGAAGACCTACAAAGTTTGCTAATTAATGAACCCTTTTTGTTGATCCTGCCAACAGGTCACCCTCAGGCCAGACCCAATGTATCTACCAAAGGTAGCTTCCCTGTTTAATAGGACACAGGAATTAACCTTGCCATCCTTCTGTGATAATCCTAATAACACAAAAGAAAACAAATTTCACTGTTTGGACTCACTTAAAGAATTTGAAAAGGGCCAAAGAGTTTAGGAGATCCAACCATCTATTGATCCTATATTCTAGACCAAGGAAGGGACTCCAAACTTCAAAAGCTTAGGTCTCCAGGTGGATTAGGCAAACTATTGTCCTAGTTTATGAGCGTTCAGGCATTCCTGCACCAGCAAAGGCTTATTCAACCAGGGCCATTTGCAGTGCAGCTACTTGGTCCAGTCAAGACAGCTTCTTGAAGCATTACCAGATTGAAGTGCTGTCACAACAAGGCCGGAAGATGCTACATGCTGTGGTTCCACCTTAAGGTAGACCTGTGGTTACTTGATTATGCTCTCAGGTGTGCCGTCTTGGAGGGTGATAGGAGAAAAAGAATGGTTAGAGTTATCGGTAACGGTGTTTCTAGGAACCTTCCAGGGTGGCAGGCCTACTTTCCACCCTGTTAAAGGGGGAGGAAAAATTATAGAAAGTAGTAGGTGGTAAGTACCTATGTGGAATTATTCCCCTTGTGGACCGGTTTCGGGAGTTTATTACAAAATAAGGGGCAAGGGGAAGGGTTGGGACTTATAACAGCTGTGAATTGATTGTGTTTCTGGCAGGAAGGAGCTCCGCATCTCTCTCAGATGTGCTATCCCGGAAGGTTCCTAGAAACACCGTTACCGGTAAGTCTAACTGTCGTTTTTTTCTTTCCATAGTCTTCTAGTTTAATTGAAATTGGGAACCCTTCGCAAAGCTTGGAAAATGTGTGTCGATGGGCATATCTGCAACAGAAACCTGATTCTGACCATGCTGAATATCACGATCATGCAATATTTCTCACAAGACAGGATTTTGGACCTTCTGGAATGCAAGGTCAGTGTGCTCTATTAAACTACACCAAAACTAGTTATTACTGACAATCGCATGGTTCTATATTATTTATTGAGAATATGTAAAGTACACAGGTGTATGTTTTCCTGACACTCATGAGAGAAAAATAAGTGGCTTGGATAAACTACAAAAGGCCTTCAACACTGTAGTCCAGTATGTTACTAACTACTTAATGCTTCTTCTTTTTTTTTTTTAAGTCAGACTCCAATATTGTTAAAAAAAACCCTCTGTAGTTCAATTATACAGTTGCAAGAAAAAGTATGTGAACCCCTTGGGATTATGTGGAGTTTTGCATGAATTGGGCATAAAATGTGCTCTGAACGTCATCTAAGTCACAACAATGGAAGAACACAGTCTGCTGAACATAATACTACACAAACATTAGATGTTGCCATGGTTTAATTGCACATAACATGTAAACATTCACAGTGCAGGGAGGAAAAAGTATGTGAACCTTTGGACTTAATAACTGGTTGACCCTCCTTTGGCAGCAATAACCTCAAACGTTTCCTGTAGTTGCAGATTAGACCTGCACAACGATCTGGAGTAATTTTGGACCACTCCTCTTCACAAAACTGTTTCAGTGTAGCAATATTCTTGGGATGTCTGGTGTGAATCACTCTCTTAAGGTCATGCCACAGCATTTCAATCGGGTTGAGGTCAGGACTCTGACTGGGCCACTCCAGAAGGCGTATTCTGTGCTGTTGCAGCCATTGTTTTGTTGAATTACTTGTATGCTTTGGGTCATTGTCCTGTTGCATCACCCATCCTCTGCGGCGCTTCAGTTGGCGGACAGATGGTCATACGTTTTCCTGCAAAATGTCTTGATAAGCTCTGGAATTCATTTTCCCATCAATGACAACAATCCGTCCAGGCCCTGAGGCAGCAAAGCAGCCCCAAACCATGATGCTCCCTCTGCCATGTTTTACAGTGGGGATGAGGTTTTGATTTTGGTGTGCTGTGCATTTTTTTCTCCACACATAGTGTTGTGTGTTCTTCCCAAACAACTCAATCTTGGTTTCATCTGTCCACAGTATATTTTGCCAGTAGTGCTGTGGAACATCCAGGTGCTCTTTTGCAAACTTCAAATGTGCTGCAATATTCTTTTTGGACAGCAATGGCTTCCTCCGTGGTGTTCTCCCATGTACTCCATTCTTGTTTAATGTTTTCCTTATTGTAGATGTGTCAACAAAAATGTTAGCATGTGCCAGAGATTTCTGTAGGTCTTTAGCTGACACTCTGGGATTCTTCTTTACCTCATGCAGCATTCTGCACTGTGCTCTTGCAGTCATTTTTACAGGACGACAACGCCTAGGGAGAGTAGCAACAGTGCTAAACTTTCTCCATTTGTAGACAGTCTGTCTTACCGTGGACACATGAACATCAAGGCTTTTGGAGATACTTTTGTAACCCTTTCCAGCTTCATGCAAGTCAACAATTCTTGATCGTAGGTCTTCTGAGAGCTCTTTTCTGCGAGCCATGGTTCACATCAGACAGTGCTTCTTGAAACCAGTAAACCCAAAACAGGTGTGTGTTTTTTAAGGGCAGGACAGCTGTCAGCAACACATCCAATATCATCACACTGATTGGAGTCAAGGTTGGCTCACTCCTGGCTCCAATTAGCTCTGGGAGAAGTCATTAAGCTAGGGCCTCACATACTTTTTCCTCCCTGCACTGTTATGTGCAAGAAAACCATGGCAACATCTAATGTTTGTGTAGTATTATGTTCAGCAGACTGTGTTCTTCTATTGTTGTGACTTAGATGACGTTCAGAGCACATTTTATGCCCAATTCATGCAAAACTCCACGTACTCCCAAGGGGTTCACATACTTTTTCTTGCAACTGCATGCTTTGCAATGATTTTTGCAAACTGAATTACATATTTCTACCTGTTTCTGTTTTGAAGATACAAACACATGCCATTTAAGGGTATTTTTTCAGAGAGCAGTACAGAAACATCTGCAAAGGTGCAACAAGAAGCCTAGACGTCTTCAGGAGTCGATACTGCCACCTCCAAAATACCTGTTTTTTGGGGGTTTTTTGGGTAGCCAAGCAAGGATTTTGAATGGGAATGCACTCACGAGCCTATGATATATGTGATGGTTGTGGCCTGTCCCCAGGCCCTGACTGGCCATGAGGCACACTGGGCATTTGCCCGGAAGGCCGGGGCCGCCGTGCCTAACCCCCGGGCCCATGGACCAGTACCAGTCTCTGGCATGTTGGTGACCAAGGCCGCACAGCGGGAGGTAAGTGGCAACCGCGGTCTGGACAGGGCTAACACAGACAACGATTGCTGCTCACCTCCAGCTATTCGTCTGTGCCTGTGTCTCCA